>NC_056743.1:1430549867-1430624867 GCF_019279795.1 Protopterus annectens | reverse complement strand
GTCGGCTGTTGCAGGGGTGGTGAGAGTGATTAGTTGTGTTAAGTCAAGTTTTACTAAGGTTTCTGATATATGCTGTTCCAGGTTAAAGCCTGATGCAGTTGTAAGGATCAAGACAGGGAAAAGACAATTTCAGCCCTGAGGAGAACTGTTCTCTCATGGGGGCCCTAAGGACATATAGCAAGCATCTTTTTAGAAAAAGAGGCGGTTATGGATATAAATGCTGTTATGGGAAGGAGCCACACATTGACAAAAATGCAAAAAAGGGCCAAAGATATAGTGTGATGTGCCAGAGCAAATGCAAGATAGAATACAATTGCCATGTCAGTAATGGTGGGGAACCTCTCCCACTTATCCCTTTATCATCCGATGAGGAATACCAGTTCTCCACATGGGGAGATGACTACAACACTTATGCGGAATGGCACAGGCATAATTAGAGATAGTGTGGACAATGGCACCTACCCGCCTCTGTAGTGTCCACAAACGTGCTATAAATATTAACAGGCTGATTATAGAGAGTGTAACTGCTTACATGTAAAACAGGACATTTATTATCAACAGATTCGAAGAAGTCGTCTTTCGATAATTAAATTCTTTCATGTTCTTGTCTTGATGAGCTGGAGTTCTATGTTTTCATCATTCAATCATTTAACATAGACCTGTATAACACATCTGACCTTGACCTACTGAAAGTAGGTGTTAACATCTCTGGTAACGAATGTACACATGACATTTCTCAGTTCAACAGCATGTATTTCAGTACACTAATCTGGAGCATTTCTCCCCGGGCCTCTGCTGAAAAGGCTCTGTGGAACCTAGTCGGACTTTCCCGGTCAACAAATGATAAATAAATAAATAAATAAAATAATGTCACTATTTAAAGGAAAAATGTAATGAAAAAAAGTAAGTGATAAACAACCAAGTTTTGAAGGAGGGAGGGAAAATATCTGTGTACAGTGTACTTCAGTACTAACAGGATGTTCAGCAGAATGCATTTCAGTTTCTTAATGCTATTGATTACTATAAAAAAAATCCAGTGTGGAATGAAAGGCACAGGGGCTAAGTTGCTAAGTGCAATGTTTAACACCATCAAGGACTCATTCAGTATTATGAGTGTAAGACGTGTAGGATGAGTAATGCTAATGCTGACAGTTACACCAATGATAAATATCAAAATGAATGCATAAAATGGGGGGTGTACTAATATACACTATCAGCAGCATAGCACACAGTAGAAAAACTGATTATATGGGTAACACTAATCCTGTCATCACCACTAACACCACATCAGTGGTGATTGCTGTTAATTCTGATGACACAAGGGCTGGCATCTGTGACAGAATTAATTAATCTGATGTGCAGTACCTTACTATAATAAATACTTCTTATTTAACTGAATTAAAAGTGGAGAAATATGCATTATAAAACAAATAAATGCCATACATTTTCATTTATTGTGCCTGGTATCAATTTGTGAAAAAACATGCAAACTGGAAGACAGCAGCAATACACTTTTTAATACATACAGATCTTTCAGCACTTCTGGCTAAAACTGCAATAGTGATGCAGATTTTTATTACATTACTGAACTTCACAGGAGAAGCAGAATACACATACATTTCCTAAACAAAGCTCACTCTGCAAAACAGTACAAAATGCATTTATTCCTTACATAATACCAGTTCGGGTCACTGCACAAATCTCAGTGAACAATCAGGTGTAAATATAAACAGTAACATATGTGTGTGTCTATATATATATATATATATATATATATATATATATATATATATATATATAAGCAACTCAGCTGTAGAAAATACAAAAATAACATTTTATTTAAAGGTAAGAGGGACTGTATGATGAACAGAGCAGCAAACTATGCACCACACAACACAGTCAACACAAAGCAATGCATGCATCAGCTACACTATCTATGTTTTAGTAATGAGGAAACACCAACTTGAATGTCAAGATCCATAGCTGTTGACAAGATGCCACTTCTTTACCTGTGCAGCTGTACCCCATGCATGGGCCTGCTGCATGGGGTCCCTTACTACTGCCGCTATCTGGCCACCAACGGTTGTGGTAGGACCTGTAAAGGGAGCTGCAGTGACATGAGACATTTCACCACTTGACCAGTGCATGATCACATTGTGTGGAGTGCAACATATGGGAAACATTAAGCATGTGGTAGTGGGTCATACTGAACGGCACCCCCTAAACTCATCCAGGCAGTGGAAACTGGCTTTAAGCAGGCAACAACTCTCTTGATGACGATTCTTGTCTGTGACATGGTGGTGGTGTAACATTCCACTGGAGCTCCCATTGGATTCCTCACAGGGGTCATCAACCAGGATTCTAGGGGATAGCCTTTATCCCCTGGAAAACACAAGAAAAGAAGCGAATGCGGGCAAAAAAGGAAGGGTGGTTTAGTAATAAGGAGTACATTTAACAAACACTAAATAATTAGATGTTGAAAAGTACCACTTACTAACAAGGTGACCTTAAGGCATTCTACCATGCAGGAAGAGGAGGCAGAGTGAGTTTGTGTGCAAGATATGGGAATCATGGTCACTCATGGTCACTACCAGGATGCTGGGCTGACATGTTGGTAATGCACCCCAGTGTATCACACACTACCTGGCAATTGATGGAATGGTAGCCCTTCCCATTGCAGTTCTGCCCCCCCCCCCCCATTCACCAGATGGACGCCTAATGGCAAGATGGGTGTATTCTATTGCACTGTGTTCCTTAGGGAAACATGTTAGCCCATGAAAAGCATGGATAGTTCGAGCTCAGTCCTGTGATGACACTGGAAAATAAATTTACTGATCCACATGTTCCAAAAGTATGTCAAGGAACTGCTGAAGTAACCTTGAAGCAGAAGCCTTAGAAATATCCAACGTCTCCAGTCTGTCTCTGGAAGATCCCCATGGCAAGTATAGTTAGGGCTATATGTAACTTAGTATACACAGGGTTAGGAAGTCCATGCTTCTCCAAAATTCGCATCTGTGGACCAAACATGTTCACTAAAGCCCTTTAAATATTCAGGTCAGTTTTAAACCTATCAAGAATTTCCTACTTATTGAAACTGTATTGCTTTATTCATTGTCTGTATCTTTGCCTTCTTGGCCAGCAAGTGCCACTGGGTGTCTGTAGTTTTGGCTCCACCAAGACAAGCATGTCATACCAGAAAACAACCACTTTAGCAGCAGCAAAAGCAAGCATCTTTGCCAAATGTAAAGTAAATAGTCTCATTTCCCCTCCATTTATAACACATATAAGAACAGAGAGAAAATGCATTAATAAAACTATGAGTCTTAAATAGGTGGGAAAGGGTATATTGGCATAAGAATTTCCACATCATATCTTAGTATCTCATTGCTTCTTCATTTACATAAGTTTATTCAAGGCTAATGCCCTTGTGTGCAAATAGCTTTTATATACCTTCGCTGCGATAATGTGCAGACAGTGCAGATTGCCATTACACTTACAGGTAATGACGGTTAATGCCACCCGTTATCTGCTTTAAAAATGATATCTTGATTTGCAGTTGGATCTCTTTCTCTTTGAAGTCTTCACCTAGATTGTTTACTGATTTTCCAGTTTTAACACCTGACTTCCGTATCACCTGCGATTTATTTTGGATAGGTCTTTAATCAGGTTAGTGTATTTTTGGTAGCACAGTTATAAGTCATCATTCTCAGCCTTCTTTGGCTAAACAGGGCCAAGTAATCAATATTTAAGAGCAGTCTACAAGCTTTTATAGACTTTCTCTGTCTATACATCTTTTTCAGTGTTTTATTATTATTAGTATTAGTAGTAATGGTGGTGGTGGTGGTGGTAATAATAGTAGTAGAAGTATTATTTTTTTCATTGTAACTAGGGAACACAGTTAAAAAACATTAGGGTCTCCTGGAGGTTCACTGTGCTTCTGCTGACTAGAATGGATTTCCACTTGTTACTTTTCCAATTCATAAAGCAGGATCTGAAACATTTCCTAAAGCAAAGTTTCAGTCGATGTGCACAAATCTCATTTCCAAACCACCTGGAGCACCTCAAATGCTAAGACTGTCATTTTTCTAGAACAGGATTTTAAGTTCTCACTCCTTAACCAGTTCTTTATTGACACCATCAGTAAACTAACTAACACCAACCAAAACCCTCACACCATTTCTCCACCACAACCTGAAGCAAAGGGGGCACTCTTCTCTCTCAAACCTCTCTCAACCTCTTACATTAAGTTTCTTCTCCAAAAGCTTAAACCTTGTTCTCCCTCTGCTGTCAGTCTACCCCCTCTCAGGTTTCTCAAGCCAAATCTATTGCTTTCCCAGTCTCTTTACTCATAAATGGGTCTATTAAAGAAGCCACTGTACCCGACATCTGGAAATCTTTCTTTATAATTTCCCTTCACAAAGGAGGCCGCTCCACTGATCCTTTCAACTATAGACCCATTTCTATCCTTTCCTCCTATCGAAAATCCTTGAAAAATGTATACATTCTTAAATGCTCACATTTCTCATTCATAACAATCTCCTGACTCCTACTCAACAGGGCTTTTGGCCAAACCATAGTACCACCATAGCCCTTCTATATTTCACTCAAAGTATTGCTGAAGCTTGCAATAACAACAAACTGGTCTCAGGTCTATTCTTAGACCTACTGAAAGCCTTTGACATAGTATCCCACTCCATACTTCTAGCCAAACTTGCCAGCCTACATCTGTTTCCAAGCACCCTCAAATGTTTCTCCAGTTATCTAGCAAACAGACAACAATCAGTCAGATGCCAGTCTTCCTGCTCTACTTTTCTACCCATTCATACAGGCATTCCCCAGGGCTCCATCCTGAGACCCCTTCTTTTTAATATCTTCAACAATGACATCTATACCTCAACTTCTCATTCTACCCTTATACAAGACACTGGCAATTCTACACATCACCAACTCTGACACACTGTCACAACTTCACTCACAGAAGAATCTTTCCTTTCTGTTGAAAATTGGTTAACTAAAAATCAACTCATTTTGAATCCAAAAGAGACTAAACTTCTCCTCTTTCTCCCAAAATCAAGTGACCATCTCAAACAATCTTTCACAATTTCCTCTTCTAACAAAACCATCACTACAGTAGACCACCACACAATATTACTTGGAATGACAATACATGACATTAAAATTTGATCTGCACATACAGCAGTTCATCAAAAAAAAAAAAAAAAATAGGTCTCCTGTATCTGAACAAGGAATTCCTAACTACTGACTATAGACCCTCCTTGTCCCAAGCCTTCTTACTTCGAACCTGTCTGTATGCAGCTCCAGTTCTTACAAATCTTCATCTCTCTCCTTACCAAACTTGAACATTCGTACAACAAAGTTGCTGAATTTGCAGCTAAACTACCTAATACTTCTCATCTCTGTATTGCTGTAAAAAAAACTTCACTGGATGGAACTTTCCTCCATCATAGCTCCAACTAACTCACTTTCTACTCAACAAACCCACTGACCCACTGCCTTGCCCTTCCTCTCCTATATTGTGACTTACTATACCCCCCCATGCTCACTTTGAAGTACTGATAAAATCCTACAACAAACATAGAAATCCAATCCAATAAAACAATCAGCAAAACTTTGTATAAATCCTCTGTGTCTCATTTCTGGAACAATCTCCCTTTCACCTTATGTAGCATCACAAGCACAAATGGCTTCAAAAAGAATTAAGAGTTCCCTCTGTAAGTCATGGCTATGCCCCTGTCAGGACCCTACTTAATTGAGTCTACCACTCTCTTTACTTCCTAGAATCATACTCTTGCAGTTTATTCCTTAAGCATGTGGCACCTCATATTTAACAAAAATAAAAATCAGATGATGGTATCATCTCACTAATTGTTGCCTAACATATAAGAATCTTTCTCCTGTATTATTTGTTACAAGTCCTCTATGTATATACTGTAAATAGCATACCAACTTTACCTTGTGTCCTTTTATACTTATTACTTTCTCTGTTTTTCTATTACTCAACTTTGTGATTATTGTATAACTGTTATTATTACTCAGTTTTGTGAAAATTGTATAATTGAATAATTTGTACATTTTGCTGGAGCTTTTCTCCTCAAGTCTCCACAGAAAATAGGTCTGTGCTTAGCTGGACCAACCTGGTTAACAAATGTGAAATAAATAAATAAATAAATAGATAAAGTTCAGCTTGCAAATAAGGTATCTGTTTCTGAAACTATCTAGTGGCATTCACTATTTCTGATTTTAATTTAAACTATTTTTTATTTTAAGTTCCATCCATCCTCAACCATTTTTCCCATTTTTGCACATGGGGTTGGGATGTCACTTCAGCAGTGATAATTGTCTAGAGCCAAGGTTTGCACTGCTGGGTGGCTAGTCCTGCACTTCAGTGTGAAAACATTTGACGCTAGTTTATCTAGCTTCTAATACAGAATGGTAAACCTTGAGTGAGCTCAGTTGCTTAGTTCTATGGAATGACTTCTAACATAAAGGTTTCTAGGTAACCATGTATTTACTAGTTCCTTCTTCCATCCATGCAGAATAAGTATCATGAGGAGGTCCTCTCCATGCTCATCCTTGTATCCTTCAGCATGTTATGCTTTGGAAGACCTTCTTGATATGTTCTTATTTGGTTTATCTTTTTTCTCTTTTTCAATGGTCATTTAAATGTCTTAGTGACTTGTTTTAGTGTTCATCTCCCTTAACTCTGTCATTTCTCAGCCACAGATCATTTGCCTCCTGGAGTAACAACCAACATCATTCTGCATTCCTATTTATCTGAAGGCACAATGTAGAACTTTAATTTTCACAACTTAGTAATTGCACTACTAACAAAAATGCATACAGATTTACTGTATCATATAAAAGTTCATATCATGTTGACTTCCACTGTGGTGCAATAGTAGCATTGTTGCCTCACAGCAAGAGGTTCTCCCATTCGATTCTCGGCTTGGGTTGGGAGTACCTTGAGTGGAGTCTGCATGTCCTCCCCGCGGTCGAGTGGGAGTTCGAAAGACATGCGTTGAATGGGGGTGCCTTCGTTGGAGGTTGGGTATCAGGCTGGCAACTCGATACCATAAAAAAACAAAAAAAAAACAACTGCCAATCATTAGTTGACCGGAGTTCCGCTGTGGTGACCCCTAACCTGGAAAAACCGAAAGACAAACATCATGTTGACTGAAGGTACTGACATTGCGTGAAGCATGAATGTACAGTTAAATATTAATTATTTAAGTATCTATGAACATGTAGATTATCATAGATCATTAGGACTTTACTTACAAAACAACATTGTGTAAAAGATGACATCATGATATATAAAAGTACCTGTCATATTTAATGTGCCATATACAGTACTGTAAAATGTACATCTAAATGGATACTTATGAAAATATGTAAAGGTTCCATATTTCTGTCAATACTTTACAAAGCAAGTTATTTTCAAAAAAACTGAAAAGCATAATAAGAAAATATACATCATGATTAAAACAACTACCACTGATAATTTGTCTGCCATTTACAGAAGTGAAGATGGATGATGTTTACAGATATATTTATGAAAATATTATGTAATTTCTGTGTTTAATTGTTCCAAAACAAGCTACTTAGAAAATAACCAAAACAGTAGTGTAATGAGTCACAGAACAGAAATGTTACCTGATATTGAGGTTCACAAATCACAATGGAAATCTATTGTTCCAAAGCTGCACTCTTCAGACCTCAAGTTATTACAGTCAAAAAACAAAATATGTTAAGCACTTTCGTCCTTATATATAATCTAAATGGACTTCATCGGAACATTTGAACTGCTCTTCTTCCTTCCTTATATAAGGGAGGCATTAAATGATGTATACTAAGATTTCCTTACTCTCTTAGAGATATAAATTCATAATTTAAAAACACATGAAATGGCAAACCATTGTAAAAAAATACACTACTGAGCCACTTAAATGTTAAAATAATTTTAACTAATAAACATTTCTTTCACCCCATTACAATCCAGGTGTGTTGTATTACTCAAAAATGTTAGAATTATTCAGTAAGCACTATTGTTGGTAAAACATTAATAAATAATAGATAAATAACAAATATTCATACTCATATATCATTTTTCCCTGCATAATTTAGCAGACCTCAATTTTAACACAGGTTAGAGTATAGAGAGCTTTTTAGGCACTTAAAATTAAATGTCTGTTCACTCCCTGGAATTACTGAATATGTTTCTATTAAGCCTGCATTTCCACTACTGCCTTCATTTTTTAATCAGATAAGCTTTACCATTTTTATATTGTCCCTCATATTTTTTTAGTTTCTGATTTGTGAATCTCGATATTAGGTGGCATTTCCATTCCATGACTCATTGCGCTACTTTTTTGGTTATTAGTGAGTGTGTAGCATTTTGTGGCTTGTGGTGGTTCCATTCTTAAAAATATGTGGCAGCATCCCAAGAATATCATGCCATGACTGGTAAGACTGCAGCTGTTTATGTACATTTTTTGTGACATTAAAATGTTTTCTTTAAGAAAAAAAATAGTTTTAGTTGAATGTGAAACACAAAATGATTTCTGACATATTTATTGATACTTTTACAGATATAAAACAGCTTTATTGTTTTATTTTCTAGTAGAATTTTTGGTGCAGGCAGTATTCACATTTGCTTTCTATGTATTATGCTTTAACTGCACTTGAAATCTTAGGATGTACTGTTACCATTATGTAATAAACAAGAGGTTCAGTTCTCTCGCAGCTACTGTAGAGGTAACAAATTAAATGTCTGGGTGATTCAGTGCTCATAAATCTTTGTGTTCCCTAGTGCATGATGATCTGTCTTTGCTCATCTACTCTCTCTGTGTCCAAGGTAAGAGTCATAAACTGCCTTGACCCACCACTGCCTCATTTACTGTTGATGTAAGTAACAAGTCAAATTCTTGTATGAGAAAGCCATATACATCAGTTTTATTTAAATGAGACAAGATCTTTTAACATTTAACAAAGATGATACCCTCTACATATTTCTTGTAATGATGTTTAAAGCTGCCATTTTACTGTATATTAAGATTTACCTGGGCATCATTTCTTGCTAAGTGTGCCTTCTGTCACATGAAAGGTGTTCCATGGTATTTTAACAAGTTGAATAACAATAAAAACTGTAATTATATACATTGAATTTCATCAGTTAATCTCCTAGACTATATAACACTTCCATGGGAGTCATGAAATAGCATATTGACTTTAATATCAGAAAAACAGAACTTTTTGAATGTGCTTTATTGTGACATGAACAGCAATATTACATAATAATTAATAAAGTATCTATACAGCTAGAAAATTACCCTTAAATAGGGATTAATTTCTGACCATTTTAAGTTTATCTTGCTGTTCAACCACTACACACTTTACAATAATACTTACATTTTTATGTAGTGAGTCGCTGCAAGGAGTAGTCTTATTGGGGTGGTATAACTCCATCCATGCATGCATACATAACTTCTGCCAATTAATGTAGCTTGGTTTTCCTGGTTACTTGGCACACTTAGAATATAAGCTTTCTTTGTAATCCTATCAGTTGTGCTGCCAAGCAAAAGAGCAGGTGCAGTATTTCTGCATAACTGAAGTGGAAGGACCTTTCATGTATGGAACGCCGTCCGCTGGAGACTGTACTCATTTAAGTAATATTAAAATAAGAAATTAAAACAAACTTATATTTGTCAGTCATATCCATACAATAATTTCAATTTCTTTTTCTGTGCACTTTCTCTGATCCATGGCACAGAAAATATATAAAAAGCAAGAAAAACAAAGAGGTTAACAAGTCACCATGAATTTCATTCTTGCCGAAATGTAGAGATCCACTTTTCACTTTGAGTGAATTTTAAAATTAATTTCTGGGTAAGAGCTTAGAGTTTCAGTTCAGTCACATTTTCTGCTGTATTAAAATTATTATGCTATGGATGGAGAGCCTTTCTATGTTGCTCATGAAAAACTGGCAAGAAGGACACAGACAAATTAGAGTCTTCACAATGTAATACATTAAACTCCTGTAGTAGAGCCCCAAGAAATATATTCAAATGACTCCTTAAGAACATACTAGTCTTTCAACGACATATATATATATACACACACACACACACACACACACACACACACACACACATATATATATATATATATATATATATATATATATATATATTATATATGTGTGTGTGTATATAAATAGGAGTACCAGTGTAAATAAAAATTACAGATGATTCAACCTGTGTATTGTCGATCTGGTTGGTTGACATGTGCAGATGGTCAACAGCTGTGAGAGAGTGACAGTCTGAGATAGGGAATATGCCTTTTCCTTGGGGATTGTGCATTTTTGGAGGTAGTATATACAATTAACAGTCTGTGAGAGGGGTACAGGGGTGCTTGCCCACCTGCAAAATACTCTGTACTTTTCTTTGCATGTTCTGAGGATTATCCTTAGACCATGCTCTGTAGTGTGTTGATGTAAGTGTGTTGATGTAAAGCACGTCATTTTCATTTATTGACTATTAGTAGAGACTATATAAAATAAGACAATTAATATGTGAGAAACACAAATGAATGACCATAAAAGAGTGAATAGACATGAGTCAACTGCATATTTGTGAAAATCACATTTGGTTGAATTCAAGCTTTATATAATGTAGGTATGTTGGAGTGTTAAAGAAAAGGAATGGCTAACGGAAAAGGTAGGGGTTTTGAAAATGTGCAAGCCTACATTACAGCAAGTGGTGACTCTGTATGAATGTTTGTGGCTTAGGGTTAGGTAAGGGGATAGATTTAGTGTTCTGCCTGATTGATGTTGTTGGTGTTCTGTGACCTTTTGTCTTGATTGGTGGTACTGTTAGAAAAAGAGTTTTTAGTAAAGTGATATGTAGGGTTTAGGTTAGAGACAGGGGCAGGGGTAGGGTAACCCCTCCCCACCCATCATACTTGTGTGCTAACACTAACCCTAATTCTACGCCTGCCTAGAACCTAACCCTATACATTAAGTTACTAAAATCCCTTTCTCTAACAGTACCAGTATTCAGATGATATTTGATCTGGGTTTTGTAGCTATTGTTTGCTGACAATGGAAGAGAAGTTAATAGTTTCATAGGTGTGTGCTAGGCTAATAGCCCTGGAACCTTTACAAACCTAGCCCATAGAAGTGCCCTAGCATTGTGCTGCCTGATGTTAGCTCCTATTGCCTCTATCAAGTAGATCCACTGGAGTGATCCCGGGGTGAACTTTCTATTTCCCATCCACTCATCAAGATTTCTGTTGAAGAGGGCCAGTGAGGTGCTCTGCTTGACATGTATGAGAAGTCTATTCCAGAGCATGGGCAGTCTCTGGGTTATGAACCTGTCCCTCCAGCATGTTCTGTTGATTGTGGTAATGAGTTTGAGGTCTCTGGAGCATGTGGTGTGGAGGGACTGGGATTTCTTTAGATATAGCATTTCTAACAGAGCTGGGTCAGACATGGCTTTGTAAGTCAAGCAGAGATCGCCTCTTAATAGACGATATGAGACAAAGAATAGATGGAGTTTTTTGAGTCTGTCCATGTAGGACATGTGTTTAAGGCCTAGGATCCTCTTCGTGAGGTACTTTTGTGGCCTTTCCAGGTGTTGCATGTGTCTAGTGAGCTACATGCCAAATGGGGCATTATATTTGATGACTGACCTAAAGAGGGAAGAGTAGAGAGAGATAATGACCTCTTTCTTCATGGATGCAAAACCTAGATGTGCCACATAGAAGGACTTTCTGACTACAGTGGCAATGTGGTGGTCGAAGGAGAGGTTGCTGTCAACCTGTGTCCCCAGATGTCTTATAACCCCTTCAGTGTTCAGTGGGCTCCCATCGATGTGGTAATTAGTGGGAGCTGAGTTTTTCCCAAAGGGGATGACTATGCATTTTTTGGCATTAAGCTTAAGGCCATGGTTTTGACACCAGTCATTGGTCTCAGTGAGGCCTTTCTGTAGGATGTCTACATCATTTGGGTAGTTAATAATGGCTCCCAGCTTGCAGTCCTCTGTGAACTTGGTCAGCCAGAGTCCTTCAATGTTGGCCTGGACTTCTGAGAAGTAGATGCTAAACAGGAGAGAACCCAGGACCAATCCCTGTGGTACTCCACTTGTGAGTTTTGGCAGTCTGACTTGGAGTCCACTACTTTCATACTGTGGGTTCTATCTACGAGCCAATTTGCAACCAACTTAGTGATAAAGGAGTTGATGCCTAGTTTGGGGGAGTTCATCAATAATTCCTGAGTGGGGAATGGTACCAAAGTTCTTGGCCAGATCGAGGTAGGCTGTATGAATTTTGGAAGTTAAATAAAAAAATATAAAAATAAAAAAATATATATTTTTTACATTTTTGCAGGGGGCAAGCTCACTGCACCACACACATCCCCTGCTAGTTAAATATACCAACTCTCAGATCACACTACAGCAAAGAAAATGGTAAATATACCATTCTGCGCTATACAGAGATTTCCATTTAAACAGCTGAAAGTTTCAAAACTTTTATCTTATGGTCTCGACCTTAAGATAGTCGAAGTTTTGAAAGTTCGAACTTTATAAGTAGACACACACACACACACACACATATATATATATATATATATATATATATATATATATATATATATATGGTTTACCATTGAAATGTCGCTGTGCAATTGCACAGCTATGAAGTATTCGAACAACAGATGTTCGAATACTTCATATGTGTGCAGGTAACATGAGCGAACGTCATTTTTGCAAATGGACTGTGCATTCACAAATATAACGTTCGCTCATGTAAACCGATTGCAGTACAGTGCGGTTAGGGAAATACATCTCTTTCCTCACTGTAGCGCGATCTTGGAGTTGGAATATTAAGTTGGGGGAGTGTGGGGGGCGCAGGGGGGCTTGCCCCCTGCATAAACGGGAAGTTAGGTTAGCTATTTAGGGAGTTATGGGAAGGGTGGGATTGCTGTTAAGTGCTGAAAATGTTGTGATCGACATTTTTGGCATTAGCAGCTATTTTGCGACATTAGGGACGTTCGGTAATGTATACTTTCGTTCTCTTTTTTCTTCCAAATTGCCCCTACAGGCCTTCAGCAGACAAAACTCCCTGTAAGGCAATCCTTTTGTCCTCTTACAGGATAATCATGATGGAATCAGCCATTTACTTTTGCCTCCAATAGTGACACCCTATTGTACCTGGACCCATTTTGCAGACCCAGATTACTTTAGCTGTAGTCAAGGCTGCACTCTGTTGTGCTACAGAACAGGTCAAAATGTAGTCTGATTCACTTCAGTGTATCCCCACTGGATTATTATTTCATGATGCACATTCTATTTATGACCATTATGGCCATATCCTGATGTATAAGAAATCACTTTCCCATTTACCTCATGAGGTAATGCTTCCTGTAGTCTCCCAATTATACTTATGCAATAAATCTGCCTGTTGCTAGTACTCCTCAACAATCCGGACATAGGTGAAATGGCATCCTAGGCAAAGGGCTGTGTAGTCTCCCACAAGCCAACTGCTTCCCCCTTGTGCACATCCTTCAGTGACCCCAGTTTCCCCCTTATACTAGCTTCTAAACTCCATCTAGATTACGTTTTTCATCTTTTTCCTCTCATTTTGTCTTACTTTTCAGCTTTCTTCTGCATCCTTTTAACATATGGCAACTGTGCAAAACTACATTATAATAAGTGTGCAGTACTGAATTAAGCCAGGGGTTTGCACACTGCTCCATACTCTAACCTCCAAAAATATTGTCAACTTCTTTGTATTCCTCTGGTGGAAGCACTGGAGTAAAGTAAAGGCACAAATTGGCTACAGTCATATTTCAAATGGCTGCTGTCATATACACACATGCATACACATTGTCTTTTCCTCTGTCTCTCTCTCTCACACACACACACACACACACACACACACACACACACACACACACACACACACACACACACACACACACACACACTATGCCTCCTCACCCCTATTCTCAAAAGACGGTCACCTTCTGTGTACCCATCTGCTGTTATACTGAGCTGAAACTGAAAGAACAAACAGAATATAGTAACATATTTCAACTTGTTGCTATATCATGCACACTCACATGCACGCACGCACACACACATGCGTGTGTGTGTGTGTGTGTGTGTGTGTGTGTGTGTGTGTGTGTGTGTGTGTGTGTGTGTGAGAGAGCGCGCGTGCACGTGTGCTTGTGCACTTGTAATTTATTGTTTGATTTGGTTGGAAAAAGGGTACTAGTTTAGTTGGCTTCCCCAGTAGCCAGGTATAACATGCATTAGAATTCATGTCATTGACCACAACTGGATGAATTGTACAGTTTTGCATAAAAAGTCAATAATAGTCCTTTCTCCATCACAATGCTGGACAAGGTATGCATTAAGGGTTGTAGAGGATGACATACCCAACATGAGCAGTGTGGGGGGCCTGACTGCCTCTCAGAAAATATCGGATGTTCTGGTAAAACACTGAGAATTAATCAGTAAAGCCAGACAGTTACTGGTGCAATGGCTGTGGTTTAGCTTTAGAGGTTGATTCTTTTCATTGCAGATTATCAGTGCAATGGCTGTGCTTTAGCTTTAGAGGTTCATTCGTTTCATTGCAGAATATCAGTGCAATGGCTGTGGTTTAGCTTTAGAGGTTCGTTCGTTTCATTGCAGAATATCAGTGCAATGGCTATGGTTTAGCTTTAGTGGTTCATTCGTTTCATTGCAGATTATCAGTGCAATGACTGTGCTTTAGCTTTAGAGGTTCATTCGTTTCATTGCAGAATATCAGTGCAATGGCTCTGGTTTAGCTTTAGAGGTTCATGCATTTCATTGCAGAATATCAGTGCAATGGCTGTGGTTTAGTTTTAGAGGTTCGTTCTTTTCATTGCAGAATATCAGTGCAATGGCTGTGATTTAGCTTTAGAGGTTCATTCTTTTCATTGCAGAATAGCAGTGCAATGGCTATGGTTTAGCTTTAGAGGTTCGTTCTTTTCATTGCAGAATAGCAGTGCAATGGCTGTGGTTTAGCTTTAGAGGTTCTTTCTTTTCATTGCAGAATATCAGTGCAATGGCTGTGGTTTAGCTTTAGAGGTTCGTTCTTTTCATTGCAGAATAGCAGTGCAATGGATGTGGTTTAGCTTTAGAGGTTCGTTCTTTTCATTGCAGAATAACAGTGCAATGGCTGTGGTTTAGCTTTAGAGGTTCGTTCTTTTCATTGCAGAATATCAGTGCAATGGCTGTGGTTTAGCTTTAGAGGTTTGTTCTTTTCATTGCAGAATAGCAGTGCAATGGCTGTGGTTTAGCTTTAGAGGTTCGTTCTTTTCATTGCAGAATATCAGTGCAATGGCTGTGGTTTAGCTTTAGAGGTTCGTTCTTTTCATTGCAGAATAGCAGTGCAATGGCTGTGGTTTAGCTTTAGAGGTTCGTTCTTTTCATTGCAGAATATCAGTGCAATGGCTGTGGTTTAGCTTTAGAGGTTCATTCTTTTCATTGCAGAATAGCAGTGCAATGGCTGTGGTTTAGCGTTAGAGGTTCGTTCTTTTCATTGCAGAATATCAGTGCAATGGCTGTGGTTTAGCTTTAGAGGTTCGTTCTTTTCATTGCAGAATAGCAGTGCAATGGCTGTGGTTTAGCTTTAGGGGTCGATTCTTTTCATTGCAGAATATCAGTGCAATGGCTGTGGTTTAGCTTTAGAGGTTGATTCTTTTCATTGCAGGATATCAGTGCAATGGCTGTGGTTTAACTTTAGAGATTCATTCGTTTCACTGCAGATTATCAGTGCAATGGCTGTGCTTTAGCTTTAGAGGTTCATTTGTTTCATTGCAGAATATCAGTGCAATGGCTCTGGTTTAGCTTTAGAGGTTCATGCATTTCATTGCAGAATATCAGTGCAATGGCTGTGGTTTAGCTTTAGAGGTTGATTCTTTTCATTGCAGAGTATCAGTGCAATGGCTGTGGTTTAGCTATAGAGGTTCATTCTTTTTATTGCAGAATATCAGTGCAATGGCTGTGGTTTAGCTTTAGAGGTTGATTCTTTTCAATGCAGAATATCAGTGCAATGGCTGTGGTTTAGGTTTAGAGGTTCATTCTTTTCATTGCAGAATATCACTGCAATGGTTGTGGTTTAACTTTACAGGTTGATTCTTTTCATTGCAGAATATCAGTGCAATGGCTGTGTTTTAGCTTTAGAGGTTCATTCTCTTCATAGGGTCATAGGTAGGTACTTGGCTGTTCGCCCAAGGGCCTACGTAAGACTAGCCAAGAAGGTTCCCTAGCTTACGCCACCCAAGAAAGTTATTTTCCTGTACCACTGTCGAGCAGTGCGAAGACGTGATCCCCGGGGTGTATTTCCTATTTCCCATCCACTCATCAAGATTTTTCTTGAAGAATGCTAATGAAGAACTTTGCTTGACATAGATGGGTAGCCTGTTCCAGAGTATGGGAAGTGTCTGGGATAGGAATCTATCCCTCCAGCATGTCCTGTTTATTGTGGTGACAAGGTTTAGGTCCCTAGAGCATGTAGCTCAGAGGGATTGGGATTCCTTTAGGTGTAGCATGTCCAACAGCTCTGGGTTTGACACAGCTTTATATGTTAGGCAGAGATCACCTCAGAGTAGAGGTTGATTCTTTTGATTGCAGTATGTCGGTGCAATGGCTGTGGTTTAGCTTTAGAGGTTGATTCTTTTCATTGCAGAATATCAGTGCAGTGGGTGTGGTTTAGCTTTAGAGGTTGATTCTTTTCATTGCAGAATATCAGTGCAATGGCTGTGGTTTAGCTTTAGAGGTTCATTCTTTTCATTGCAGAATATCAGTGCAATGGGTGTGGTTTAGCTTTAGAGGTTGATTATTTTCATTGCAGAATATCGGTGCAATATGTGTGTGGTTTAGCTTTAGAGGTCGATTTTTTTCACTGCAGAATATCGGTGCAATGGGTGTGGTTTAGCTTTAGAGGTTGATTCTTTTCATTGCAGAACATCAGTGCAATGGCTGTGGTTTAGCTTTAGAGGTTGATTCCTTTCATTGCGGAATATCGGTGCAATGGGAGTGGTTTAGCTTTAGAGGTTGATTCATTTCATTGTAGAATATCAGTGCAATGGGTGTGATTTAGCTTTAGAGGTTGATTTGTTTTACTGCAGAATATCAGTGCAATGGGTGTGGTTTAGCTTTAGAGGTTGATTCGTTTCATTGCAGAATATCAGTGCAATGGCTGTGGTTTAGCTTTAGAGGTTGCTTCATTTCATTGCAGAATATCGGTGCAATGGGTGTGGTTTAGCTTTAGAGGTTGATTCTTTTCATTGCAGAATATAGGAGCAATGGGTGTGGTTTAACTTTACAGGTTGATTCATTTCATTGCACAATGTCAGATCAATGGGTGTGGTTTAGCTTTAGAGGTTGATTCGTTTCATTGCGGAATATTAGTGCAATAGCTGTGGTTTAGCCTTAGTGGTTGATTCTGTTCATTGCAGAATATCAGTGCAATGGCTGTGGTTTAGCTTTAGAGGCTGATTCGTTTCATTGCAGAATATTAGTGCAATGGCTGTGGTTTAGCTTTAGAGGTTGATTCTTTTCATTGCAGAATATCAGTGCAATGGCTGTGGTTTAGCTTTAGAGGTTGATACTTTTCTTTGCAGAATATCAGTGCAATGGGTGTGGTTTAGCTTTAGAGGTTGATTTGTTTTACTGCAGAATATCAGTGCAATGGGTGTGGTTTAGCTTTAGAGGTTGATTAGTTTCATTTCAGAATGTCGGTGCAATGGCTGTGGTTTAGCTTTAGAGGTTGATTCTTTTCATTGCAGAATATTGGTGCAATGGGTGTGGTTTAGCTTTTAGAGGTTGATTCTTTTCATTGCAGAATATCGGTGCAATGGGTGTGGTTTAGCTTTAGAGGTCGATTCTTTTCATTGCAGAATATCAGTGCAATGGCTGAGGTTTAGCTTTAGAGGTCGATTCTTTTCATTGCAGAATATCAGTGCAATGGCTGTGGTTTAGCTTTAGAGGTCAGTTCTTTTCAATGCAGAACATCAGTGCAATGGCTGTGGTTTATTTTTAGAGGTTGATTCTTTTCATTGCAGAATATTGGTGCAGTGGCTGTGGTTTAGCTTTAGAAGTTGATTCTTTTCATTGCAGAATATCAGTGCAATGGGTGTGGTTTATCTTTAGAGGTAGATTCTTTTCATTGCAGAATATCGGTGCAATGGGTGTGGATTAGCTTTAGAGGTTGATTCGTTTCATTGCAGAATATTGGTGCAATGGGTGTGGTTAAGCTTTAGAGATTGATTCGTTTCATTGCAGAATATTAGATCAATGGATGTGGTTTAGCTTTAGAGGTTGATTCTTTTCATTGCAGAATATCAGTGCAATGGCTGTGGTTTAGCTTTAGAGGTTGGTTCTTTTCATTGCAGAATATCAGTGCAATGGCTGTGGTTTAGCGTTAAAGGTTGGTTCTTTTCATTGCAGAATATCAGTACAATGGCTGTGGTTTAGCTTTAGAGGTGGATTCTTTTCATTGCGGAATATCAGTGCAATGGCTGTGGTTTAGGTTTAGAGGCTGATTCTTTTCATTGCGGAATTTTAGTGCAATGGCTGTGGTTTAGCTTTAGAGGGTTATTCTCTTCATTGCACAATATCAGTGCAATGGCTGTGGTTTAGCTTTAGAGGTTGGTTCTTTTCATTGCAGGATATCAGTGGAATGGCGGTGGTTTAGCTTTAGAGGGTGATTCTTTTCATTGCAGAACATCGTTGCAATGGCTGTGGTTTATTCTAGAGGTTGATTCTTCTCATTGCAGAATATCGGTGCAATGGGTGTGGTTTAGCTTTACAGGTCAATTCTTTTCATTGCAGAATATCAGTGCAATGGCTGTGGTTTAGCTTTAGAGGTCGATTCTTTTCATTGCAGAATATCAGTGCAATGGCTGTGGTTTAGCTTTAGAGGTCAGTTCTTTTCAAAGCAGAACATCAGTGCAATGGCTGTGGTTTATTTTTAGAGGTTGATTCTTTTCATTGCAGAATATTGGTGCAGTGGCTGTGGTTTAGCTTTAGAAGTTGATTCTTTTCATTGCAGAATATCAGTGCAATGGGTGTGGTTTATCTTTAGAGGTAGATTCTTTTCATTGCAGAATATTGGTGCAATGGGTGTGGATTAGCTTTAGAGGTTGATTCGTTTCATTGCAGAATATTGGTGCAATGGGTGTGGTTAAGCTTTAGAGATTGATTTGTTTCATTGCAGAATATTAGATCAATGGATGTGGTTTAGCTTTAGAGGTTGATTCTTTTCATTGCAGAATATCAGTGCAATGGCTGTGGTTTAGCTTTAGAGGTTGGTTCTTTTCATTGCAGAATATCAGTGCAATGGCTGTGGTTTAGCGTTAAAGGTTGGTTCTTTTCATTGCAGAATATCAGTACAATGGCTGTGGTTTAGCTTTAGAGGTGGATTCTTTTCATTGCGGAATATCAGTGCAATGGCTGGGGTTTAGGTTTAGAGGCTGATTCTTTTCATTGTGGAATTTTAGTGCAATGGCTGTGGTTTAGCTTTAGAGGGTTATTCTCTTCATTGCACAATATCAGTGCAATGGCTGTGGTTTAGCTTTAGAGGTTGGTTCTTTTCATTGCAGGATATCAGTGCAATGGCGGTGGTTTAGCTTTAGAGGGTGATTCTTTTCATTGCAGAACATCGGTGCAATGGCTGTGGTTTATTGGTTTATTCTAGAGGTTGATTCTTCTCATTGCAGAATATCGGTGCAATGGGTGTGGTTTAGCTTTACAGGTTGATTCTTTTCATTGCATAATATCGGTGCAATGGCTGTGGTTTAGCTTTAGAGGTTGATTATTTTCATTGCAGAATATCGGTGCAATGGCTGTGGTTTAGCTTTAGAGGTTGATTCTTTTCATTGCAGAATATCAGTGCAATGGCTGTGGTTTAGCTTTAGAGGTTGATTATTTTCATTGCAGAATATCTGTGCAATGGCTGTGGTTTATTTTTTGAGGTTAGTTCTTTTCATTGCAGAATATCAGTGCAATGTCTATGATTTAGCTTTAGAGGTCCATTCTGTTCATTGCGGAATATCAGTAGAATGGCTGTGGTTTAGCTTTAGAGGTCCTTTCTTTTCATTGCAGGATATCAGTGCAATGGCTGTGGTTTAGCTATAGAGGTCCATTCTTTTCATTGCCGAATATCAGTGCAATGGCTGTCGTTTAGCTTTAGAGGGCCATTCTTTTCATTGCAGAATATTAGTGCAATGGCTGTGGTTTAGCTATACAAGGTCATTCTTTTCATTGCAGAATATTGGTGCAATGGCTGTGGTTTAGCTTTAGAGGTCTATTCTTTTCATTGTAGAATGTCGGTGCAATGGCTGTGGTTTAGCTTTAGAGGTTGATTCTTTTCATTGCAGAATATCAGTGCAATGGCTCTGGTTTAGCTTTAGAGGTTTGTTCTTTTCATTGCAGAATATCAGTGCAATGGCTGTGGTTTAGCTTTAGAGGTTGGTTCTATTCATTGCAGAATATCAGTGCAATAGCTGTGGTTTAGCTTTAGTCGTTCGTTCTTTTCATTACAGAATATCAGTGCAATGGTTGTGGTTTAGCTTTAGAGGTCGATTCTTTTCATTGCAGATTATCAGTGCAATGGTAGTGGTTTAGCTTTAGAGGTTGGTTCTTTTCATTGCAGAATATCAGTGCAAGGGCTGTGCTTTAGCTTTAGAGGGTCGTTCTTTTCATTGCAGATCATCAGTGCAATGGCTGTGGTTTAGCTTTAGAGGGTCATTCTTTTCATTGCAGAATATCAGTACAATGGCTGTGGTTTAGCTTTAGAGGTTCGTTCTTTTCATTGCAGAATAGCAGTGCAATGGCTGTGGTTTAGCTTTAGGGGTCGATTCTTTTCAATGCAGAATATCAGTGCAATGGCTGTGGTTTAGCTTTAGAGGTTGATTCTTTTCATTGCAGGATATCAGTGCAATGGCTGTGGTTTAGCTTTAGAGATTCATTCGTTTCACTGCAGATTATCAGTGCAATGGCTGTGCTTTAGCTTTAGAGGTTCATTTGTTTCATTGCAGAATATCAGTGCAATGGCTCTGGTTTAGCTTTAGAGGTTTATGCATTTCATTGCAGAATATCAGTGCAATGGTTGTGATTTAGCTTTAGAGGTTCATTCTTTTCATTGCAGAATATCAGTGCAATGGCTGTGGTTTAGCTTTAGAGGTTCGTTCTTTTCATTGCAGATTAGCAGTGCAATGGCTGTGGTTTAGCTTTAGAGGTTCATTCTTTTCATTGCAGAACAGCAGTGCAATGGCTGTGGTTTAGCTTTAGAGGTTCGTTCTTTTCATTGCAGAATATCAGTGCAATGGCTGTGGTTTAGCTTTAGAGGTTCGTTCTTTTCATTGCAGAATAGCAGTGCAATGGCTGTGGTTTAGCTTTAGAGGTTCGTTCTTTTCATTGCAGAATAGCAGTGCAATGGCTGTGGTTTAGCTTTAGAGGTTCGTTCTTTTCATTGAAGAATATCAGTGCAATGGCTGTGGTTTAGCTTTAGAGGTTCGTTCTTTTCATTGCAGAATAGCAGTGCAATGGCTGTGGTTAAGCTTTAGAGGTTCATTCTTTTCATTGCAGAATATCAGTGCAATGGCTGTGGTTTAGCTTTAGAGGTTCGTTCTTTTCATTGCAGAATATTAGTGCAATGGCTGTGGTTTAGCTTTAGAGGTTTGTTCTTTTCATTGCAGGATATCAGTGCAATGGCTGTGGTTTAGCTTTAGAGATTCATTCGTTTCATTGCAGATTATCAGTGCAATGGCTGTGCTTTAGCTTTAGAGGTTCATTCGTTTCATTGCAGAATATCAGTGCAATGGCTCTGGTTTAGCTTTAGAGGTTCATGCATTTCATTGCAGAATATCAGTGCAATGGCTGTGGTTTAGCTTTAGAGGTTCGTTCTTTTCATTGCAGAATATCAGTGCAATGGCTGTGCTTTAGCTTTAGAGGTTGATTCTTTTCATTGCAGAGTATCAGTGCAATGGCTGTGGTTTAGCTATAGAGGTTCGTTCTTTTTATTGCAGAATATCAGTGCAATGGCTGTGGTTTAGCTTTAGAGGTTGATTCTTTTCAATGCAGAATAACAGTGCAATGGCTGTGGTTTAGGTTTAGAGGTTCATTCTTTTCATTGCAGAATATCACTGCAATGGTTGTGGTTTAGCTTTACAGGTTGATTCTTTTCATTGCAGAATATCAGTGCAATGGCTGTGGTTTAGCTTTAGAGGTTCATTCTCTTCATAGGGTCATAGGTTCATAGATAGGTACTTGGCTATTCACCCAAGGGCCTACGTAAGACTAGCCAAGAAGGTTCCCTAGCTTACGCCACCCAAGAAAGTTATTTTCCTGTACCACTCTTGAGCAGTGCAAAGAAGATATTTCCTATTTCCCATCGACTCATCAAGATTTTTCTTGAAGAATGCTAATGAAGAACTTTGCTTGACATAGATGGGTAGCCTGTTTAAGAGTATGGGAAGTGTCTGGGATAGGAATCTATCCCTCCAGCATGTCCTGTTTATGGTGGTGAGAAGGTTTAGGTCCCTAGAGCATGTAGCGCAGAGGGATTGGGATTCCTTTAGGTGTAGCATGTCCAACAGCTCTGGGTTTGACACAGCTTTATATGTTAGGCAGAGATCACCTCAGAGTAGAGGTTGATTCTTTTCATTGCAGAATATCGGTGCAATGGGTGTGGTTTAGCTTTAGAGGTCGATCCTTTTCACTGCAGAATATCGGTGCAATGGGTGTGGATTAGCTTTAGAGGTTGATTCTTTTCATTGCAGAACATCAGTGCAATGGCTGTGGTTTAGCTTTAGAGGTTGATTCCTTTCATTGCAGAATATCAGTGCAATGGGTGTGGCTTAGCTTTAGAGGTTCGTTCTTTTCATTGCAGAATATCAGTGCAATGGGTGTGGTTAAGCTTTAGAGGTTGATTCTTTTCATTGCAGAATACCAGTGCAATGGCTGTCGTTTAGCTGTAGAGGTTGATTCTTTTCATTGCAGAATATAGGAGCAATGGGTGTGGTTTAGCTTTAGAGGTTGATTCGTTTCATTGCAGAATGTCAGATCAATGGGTGTGGTTTAGCTTTAGAGGTTGATTCATTTCATTGCAGAATATTAGTGCAATGGCTGTGGTTTAGCTTTAGAGGTTGATTCTGTTCATTGCAGAATATCAGTGCAATGGCTGTGATTTAGCCTTAGAGGTTGATTTGTTTTACTGCAGAATATCAGTGCAATGGGTGTGGTTTAGCTTTAGAAGTTGATTTGTTTCATTGCAGAATATCAGTGCAATGGGTGTGGTTTAGCTTTAGAGGTTGATTCTTTTCATTGCAGAATATAGGAGCAATGGGTGTGGTTTAGCTTTAGAGGTTGATTTGTTTCATTGCAGAATGTCAGATCAATGGGTGTGGTTTAGCTTTAGAGGTTGATTCGTTTCATTGCAGAATATTAGTGCAATGGCTGTGGTTTAGCTTTAGAGGTTGATTCTGTTCATTGCAGAATATCAGTGCAATGGCTGTGGTTTAGCTTTAGAGGCTGATTCGTTTCATTGCAGAATATTAGTGCAATGGCTGTGGTTTAGCTTTAGAGGTTGATTCTTTTAATTGCAGAATATCAGTGCAATGGCTGTGGTTTAGCTTTAGAGGTTGATTCTTTTCATTGCAGAATATCAGATCAATGGGTATGGCTTAGCTTTAGAGCTCGATTCTTTTCATTGCAGAATATCAGTGCAATGGGTGTGGTTTAGCTTTAGAGGTTGATTTGTTTTACTGCAGAATATCAGTGCAATGGGTGTGGTTTAGCTTTAGAAGTTGATTTGTTTCATTTCAGAATGTTGGTGCAATGGCTGTGGTTTAGCTTTAGAGGTTGATTCTTTTCATTGCAGAATATTGGTGCAATGGGTGTGGTTTAGCTTTAAAGGTTTATTATTTTTATTGCAGAATATCGATGCAATGGGTGTGGTTTAGCTTTAAAGGTTTATTATTTTTATTGCAGAATATCGGTGCAATGGGTGTGGTTTAGCTTTGGAGGTTGATTCTTTTCATTGCAGAATACTGGTGCAATGGCTGTGGTTTAGCTTTAGAGGTCGATTCTTTTCATTGCAGAATATCAGTGCAATGGCTGTGGTTTAGCTTTAGAGGTCGATTCTTTTCATTGCAGAATATCAGTGCAATGGGTGTGGCTTAGCTTTAGAGGTTCGTTCTTTTCATTGCAGAATATCAGTGGAATGGCTGTGGTTTAGCTTTAGAGGTTGATTCCTTTCATTGTAGAATATCGGTGCAATGGGTGTGGTTTAGCTTTAGAGGTTGATTCATTTCATTGTAGAATATCAGTGCAATGGGTGTGGTTAAGCTTTAGAGGTTGATCCTTTTCATTGCAGAATACCAGTGCAATGGCTGTGGTTTAGCTTTAGAGGTTGATTCTTTTCATTGCAGAATATAGGAGCAATGGGTGTGGTTTAGCTTTAGAGGTTGATTCGTTTCATTGCAGAATGTCAGATCAATGGGTGTGGTTTAGCTTTAGAGGTTGATTCGTTTCATTGCAGAATATTAGTGCAATGGCTGTGGTTTAGCTTTAGAGGTTGATTCTGTTCATTGCAGAATATCAGTGCAATGGCGGTGATTTAGCTTTAGAGGTTGATTTGTTTTACTGCAGAATATCAGTGCAATGAGTGTGGTTTAGCTTTAGCAGTTGATTCGTTTCATTGCAGAATATCAGTGCAATGGCTGTGGTTTAGCTTTAGAGGTTGCTTCATTTCATTGCAGAATATCGGTGCAATGGGTGTGGTTTAGCTCTAGAGGTTGATTCTTTTCATTGCAGAATATAGGAGCAATGGGTGTGGTTTAGCTTTAGAGGTTGATTCGTTTCATTGCAGAATGTCAGTGCAATGGCTGTGGTTTAGCTTTAGAGGTTGCTTCATTTCATTGCAGAATATAGGAGCAATGGGTGTGGTTTAGCTTTAGAGGTTGATTCGTTTCATTGCAGAATGTCAGATCAATGGCTGTGGTTTAGCTTTAGACGTTGCTTCATTTCATTGCAGAATATTAGTGCAATGGCTGTGGTTTAGCTTTAGAGGTTGATTCTGTTCATTGCAGAATATCAGTGCAATGGCTGGGATTTAGCCTTAGAGGTTGATTTGTTTTACTGCAGAATATCAGTGCAATGGGTGTGGTTTAGCTGTAGAAGTTGATTTGTTTCATTGCAGAATATCAGTGCAATGGGTGTGGTTTAGCTTTAGAGGTTGATTCTTTTCATTGCAGAATATAGGAGCAATGGGTGTGGTTTAGCTTTAGAGGTTGATTTGTTTCATTGCCGAATGTCAGATCAATGGGTGTGGTTTAGCTTTAGAGGTTGATTCGTTTCATTGCAGAATATTAGTGCAATGGCTGTGGTTTAGCTTTAGAGGTTGATTCTGTTCATTGCAGAATATCAGTGCAATGGCTGTGGTTTAGCTTTAGAGGCTGATTCGTTTCATTGCAGAATATTAGTGCAATGGCTGTGGTTTAGCTTTAGAGGTTGATTCTTTTAATTGCAGAATATCAGTGCAATGGCTGTGGTTTAGCTTTAGAGGTTGATTCTTTTCATTGCAGAATATAGGAGCAATGGGTGTGGTTTAGCTTTAGAGGTTGATTCGTTTCATTGCAGAATATTAGTGCAATGGCTTTGGTTTAGCTTTACAGGTTGATTCTGTTCATTGCAGAATATCAGTGCAATGGCTGTGGTTTAGCTTTAGAGGCTGGTTCATTTCATTGCAGAATATTAGTGCAATGGCTGTGGTTTAGCTTTAGAGGTTGATTCTTTTCATTGCAGAATATCAGTGCAATGGCTGTGGTTTAGCTTTAGAGGTTGATTCTTTTCATTGCAGAATATCAGATCAATGGGTGTGGCTTAGCTTTAGAGGTTGATTCTTTTCATTGCAGAATATCAGTGCAATGGGTGTGGTTTAGCTTTAGAGGTTGATTTGTTTTACTGCAGAATATCAGTGCAATGGGTGTGGTTTAGCTTTAGAGGTTGATTTGTTTCATTTCAGAATGTCAGTGCAATGGCTGTGGTTTAGCTTTAGAGGTTGATTCTTTTCATTGCAGAATATTGGTGCAGTGGGTGTGGTTTAGCTTTAGAGGTTAATTATTTTCATTGCAGAATATCGGTGCAATGGGTGTGGCTTAGCTTTGGAGGTTGATTCTTTTCATTGCAGAATACTGGTGCAATGGGTGTGGTTTAGCTTTAGAGGTCGATTCTTTTCATTGCAGAATATCAGTGCAATGGCTGTGGTTTGGCTTTAGAGGTCGATTCTTTTCATTGCAGAATATCAGTGCAATGGCTGTGGTTTAGCTTTAGAGTTCGATTCTTTTCATTGCAGAATATCAGGGCAATGGCTGTGGTTTAGCTTTAGAGGTCGGTTCTTTTCAATGCAGAACATGAGTGCAATGGCTGTGGTTTATCTTTAGAGGTTGATTCTTTTCATTGCAGAATATTGGTGCAATGGCTGTGATTTAGCTTTAGAGGTTGATTCTTTTCATTGAGAATATTGGTGCAATGGGTGTGTTTTAGCTTTAGAGGTAGATTCTTTTCATTGCAGAATATCGGTGCAATTTGTGGGGTTTAGCTTTAGAGGTTGATTCGTTTCATTGCAGAATACTGGTGCAATGGGTGTGGTTAAGCTTTAGAGATTGATTCGTTTCATTGCAGAATATTAGATCAATGGATGTGGTTTAGCTTTAGAGGTTGATTCTTTTCATTGCAGGATATCAGTGCAATGGCTGTGGTTTAGCTTTAGAGATTCATTCATTTCATTGCAGATTATCAGTGCAATGGCTGTGCTTTAGCTTTAGAGGTTCATTCATTTCATTGCAGAATATCAGTGCAATGGCTCTGGTTTAGCTTTAGAGGTTCATGCATTTCATTGCAGAATATCAGTGCAATGGGTGTGGTTTAGCTTTAGAGGTTCATGCATTTCATTGCAGAGTATCAGTGCAATGGCTGTGGTTTAGCCTTAGAGGTTGATTCTTTTCATTGCAGAGTATCAGTGCAATGGCTGTGGTTTAGCTATAGAGGTTCATTCTTTTTATTGCAGAATATCAGTGCAATGCCTGTGGTTTAGCTTTAGAGTTTGATTCTTTTCAATGCAGAATATCAGTGCAATGGCTGTGGTTTAGGTTTAGAGGTTCATTCTTTTCATTGCAGAATATCACTGCAATGGTTGTGGTTTAGCTTTACAGGTTGATTCTTTTCATTGCAAAATATCAGTGCAATGGCTGTGGTTTAGCTTTAGAGGTTCATTCTCTTCATAGGGTCATAGGTTCATAGGTAGGTACTTGACTGTTCACCCAAGGGCCTACGTAAGACTAGCCAAGAAGGTTCCCTAGCTTACGCCACCCAAGAAAGTTATTTTCCTGTACCACTGTCGAGCAGTGCAAAGACGTGATCCCCGGGGTGTATTTCCTATTTCCCATCCACTCATCAAGATTTTTCTTGAAGAATGCTAATGAAGAACTTTGCTTGACATAGATGGGTAGCCTGTTCCAGAGTATGGGAAGAGTCTGGGATAGGAATCTATCCCTCCAGCATGTCCTGTTTATTGTGGTGACAAGGTTTAGGTCCCTAGAGCATGTAGCTCAGAGGGATTGGGATTCCTTTAGGTGTAGCATGTCCAACAGCTCTGGGTTTGACACAGCTTTATATGTTAGTCAGAGATCACCTCAGAGTAGAGGTTGATTCTTTTGATTGCAGAATGTCGGTGCAATGGCTGTGGTTTAGCTTTAGAGGTTGATTCTTTTCATTGCAGAATATCCGTGCAGTGGGTGTGGTTTAGCTTTAGAGGTTGATTATTTTCATTGCAGAACATCAGAGCAATGGCTGTGATTTAGCTTTAGAGGTTGATTCTTTTCATTGCAGAATATCAGTGCAGTGGGTGTGGTTTAGCTTTAGAGGTTGATTCTTTTCATTGCAGAATATCAGTGCAATGGCTGTGGTTTAGCTTTAGAGGTTCATTCTTTTCATTGCAGAATATCAGTGCAATGGGCGTGGTTTAGCTTTAGAGGTTGATTATTTTCATTGCAGAATATCGGTGCAATGTGTGTGGTTTAGCTTTAGAGGTCGATTCTTTTCACTGCAGAATATCGGTGAAATGGGTGTGGTTTAGCTTTAGAGGTTGATTCTTTTCATTGCAGAACATCAGTGCAATGGCTGTGGTTTAGCTTTAGAGGTTGATTCCTTTCATTGCGGAATATCGGTGCAATGGGTGTGGTTTAGCTTTAGAGGTTGATTCATTTCATTGTAGAATATCAGTGCAATGGGTGTGATTTAGCTTTAGAGGTTGATTTGTTTTACTGCAGAATATCAGTGCAATGGGTGTGGTTTAGCTTTAGAGGTTGATTCGTTTCATTGCAGAATATCAGTGCAATGGCTGTGGTTTAGCTTTAGAGGTTGCTTCATTTCATTGCCGAATATCGGTGCAATGGGTGTGGTTTAGCTTTAGAGGTTGATTCTTTTCATTGCAGAATATAGGAGCAATGGGTGTGGTTTAACTTTAGAGGTTGATTCATTTCATTGCACAATGTCAGATCAATGGGTGTGGTTTAGCTTTAGAGGTTGATTCGTTTCATTGCAGAATATTAGTGCAATGGCTGTGGTTTAGCCTTAGTGGTTGATTCTGTTCATTGCAGAATATCAGTGCAATGGCTGTGGTTTAGCTTTAGAGGCTGATTCGTTTCATTGCAGAATATTAGTGCAATGGCTGTGGTTTAGCTTTAGAGGTTGATTCTTTTCATTGCAGAATATCAGTGCAATGGCTGTGGTTTAGCTTTAGAGGTTGATACTTTTCTTTGCAGAATATCATATCAATGGGTGTGGCTTAGCTTTAGAGGTTGATTCTTTTCATTGCAGAATATCAGTGCAATGGGTGTGGTTTAGCTTTAGAGGTTGATTTGTTTTACTGCAGAATATCAGTGCAATGGGTGTGGTTTAGCTTTAGAGGTTGATTAGTTTCATTTCAGAATGTCGGTGCAATGGCTGTGGTTTAGCTTTAGAGGTTGATTCTTTTCATTGCAGAATATTGGTGCAATGGGTGTGGTTTAGCTTTAGAGGTTGATTCTTTTCAATGCAGAATATCGGTGCAATGGGTGTGTGGTTTAGCTTTGGAGGTTGATTCTTTTCATTGCAGAATACTGGTGCAATGGGTGTGGTTTAGCTTTAGAGGTCGATTCTTTTCATTGCAGAATATCAGCGCAATGGCTGTGGTTTATCTTTAGAGGTCGATTCTTTTCATTGCAGAATATCAGTGCAATGGCTGAGGTTTAGCTTTAGAGGTCGATTCTTTTCATTGCAGAATATCAGTGCAATGGCTGTGGTTTAGCTTTAGAGGTCAGTTCTTTTCAATGCAGAACATCAGTGCAATGGCTGTGGTTTATTTTTAGAGATTGATTCTTTTCATTGCAGAATATTGGTGCAATGGCTGTGGTTTAGCTTTAGAAGTTGATTCTTTTCATTGCAGAATATCAGTGCAATGGGTGTGGTTTATCTTTAGAGGTAGATTCTTTTCATTGCAGAATATCGGTGCAATGGGTGTGGATTAGCTTTAGAGGTTGATTCGTTTCATTGCAGAATATTGGTGCAATGGGTGTGGTTAAGCTTTAGAGATTGATTCGTTTCATTGCAGAATATTAGATCAATGGATGTGGTTTAGCTTTAGAGGTTGATTCTTTTCATTGCAGAATATCAGTGCAATGGCTGTGGTTTAGCTTTAGAGGTTGGTTCTTTTCATTGCAGAATATCAGTGCAATGGCTGTGGTTTAGCGTTAAAGGTTGGTTCTTTTCATTGCAGAATATCAGTACAATGGCTGTGGTTTAGCTTTAGAGGTGGATTCTTTTCATTGCGGAATATCAGTGCAATGGCTGTGGTTTAGGTTTAGAGGCTGATTCTTTTCATTGCGGAATATTAGTGCAATGGCTGTGGTTTAGCTTTAGAGGGTTATTCTCTTCATTGCTCAATATCAGTGCAATGGCTGTGGTTTAGCTTTAGAGGTTGGTTCTTTTCATTGCAGGATATCAGTGCAATGGCGGTGGTTTAGCTATAGAGGTTGATTCTTTTCATTGCAGAACATCGGTGCAATGGCTGTGGTTTATTCTAGAGGTTGATTCTTCTCATTGCAGAATATCGGTGCAATGGGTGTGGTTTAGCTTTACAGGTTGATTCTTTTCATTGCATAATATCGGTGCAATGGGTGTGGTTTAGCTTTAGAGGTCGATTCTTTTCACTGCAGAATATCAGTGCAATGGCTGTGGTTTAGCTTTAGAGGTTGATTCTTTTCATTGCAGATTATCAGTGCAATGGCTGTGGTTTAGCTTTAGAGGTTGATTATTTTCATTGCAGAATATCTGTGCAATGGCTGTGGTTTATTTTTTGAGGTTGGTTCTTTTCATTGCAGAATATCAGTGCAATGTCTATGATTTAGCTTTAGAGGTCCATTCTGTTCATTGCGGAATATCAGTGGAATGGCTGTGGTTTAGCTTTAGAGGTCCATTCTTTTCATTGCAGGATATCAGTGCAATGGCTGTGGTTTTGCTATAGAGGTCCATTCTTTTCATTGCAGAATATCAGTGCAATGGCTGTGGTTTAGCTTTAGAGGTCCATTCTTTTCATTGCAGAATATCAGTGCAATGGCTGTGGTTTAGCTTTAGAGGGCCATTCTTTTCATTGCAGAATATTAGTGCAATGGCTGTGGTTTAGCTATACAAGGTCATTCTTTTCATTGCAGAATATTGGTGCAATGGCTGTGGTTTAGCTTTAGAGGTCTATTCTTTTCATTGCAGAATGTCGGTGCAATGGTTGTGGTTTAGCTTTAGAGGTTGATTCTTTTCATTGCAGAATATCAGTGCAATGGCTCTGGTTTAGCTTTAGAGGTTTGTTCTTTTCATTGCAGAATATCAGTGCAATGGCTGTGGTTTAGCTTTAGAGGTTGGTTCTATTCATTGCAGAATATCAGTGCAATAGCTGTGGTTTAGCTTTAGTGGTTCGTTCTTTTCATTGCAGAATATCAGTGCAATGGTTGTGGTTTAGCTTTAGAGGTCGATTCTTTTCATTGCAGATTATCAGTGCAATGGCTGTGGTTTAGCTTTAGAGGTCCATTCTTTTCAATGCAGAATATCAGTGCAGTGGCTGTGGTTTAGCTTTAGAGGTTGGTTCTTTTCATTGCAGAATATCATTGCAATGGTTGTGGTTTAGCTTTACAGCTTGATTCTTTTCATTGCAGAATATCAGTGCAATGGCTGTGGTTTAGCTTTAGAGGTTCATTCTCTTCATAGGGTCATAGGTAGGTACTTGGCTATTCGCCCAAGGGCCTACGTAAGACTAGCCAAGAATGTTCCCTAGCTTACCCCACCCAAGAAAGTTATTTTCCTGTACCACTGTCAAGCAGTGCAAAGAAGTGATCCCCGGGGTGTATTTCCTATTTCCCATCCACTCATCAAGATTTTTCTTGAAGAATGCTAATGAAGAACTTTGCTTGACATAGATGGATAGCCTGTTCCAGAGTATGGGAAGTGTCTGGGATAGGAATCTATCCCTCCAGCATGTCCTGTTTATTGTGGTGACAAGGTTTAGGTCCCTAGAGCATGTAGCTCAGAGGGATTGGGATTCCTTTAGGAGTAGCATGTCCAACAGCTCTGGGTTTGACACAGCTTTATATGTTCGGCAGAGATCAACTCAGAGTAGAGGTTGATTCTTTTCATTGCAGAATGTCGGTGCAATGGCTGTGGTTTAGCTTTAGAGGTTGATTCTTTTCATTGCAGAATATCAGTGCAGTGGCTGTGGTTTAGCTTTGGAGGCCAATTCTTTTCATTGCAGAATATCAGTGCAATGGCTGTGGTTTAGCTTTAGAGGTTCATTGTTTTCATTGCAGAATATCAGTGCAATGGGTGTGGTTTAGCTTTAGAGGTTGATTATTTTCATTGCAGAATATCGGTGCAATGTGTGTGGTTTAGCTTTAGAGGTCGATTCTTTTCACTGCAGAATATTGGTGCAATGGGTGTAGTTTAGCTTTAGAGGTTGATTCATTTCATTGTAGAATATCAGTGCAATGGGTGTGATTTAGCTTTAGAGGTTGATTTGTTTTACTGTAGAATATCTGTGCAATGGGTGTGGTTTAGCTTTAGAGGTTGATTCGTTTCATTGCAGAATATCAGTGCAATGGCTGTGGTTTAGCTTTAGAGGTTGCTTCATTTCATTGCAGAATATCGGTGCAATGGGTGTGGTTTAGCTTTAGAGGTTGATTCTTTTCATTGCAGAATATAGGAGCAATGGGTGTGGTTTAGCTTTAGAGGTTGATTCATTTCATTGCACAATGTCAGATCAATGGGTGTGGTTTAGCTTTAGAGGTTGATTCGTTTCATTGCAGAATATTAGTGCAATGGCTGTGGTTTAGCTTTAGAGGTTGATTCGTTTCACTGCAGAATATCAGTGCAATGGCTGTGGTTTAGCTTTAGAGGGTGATTTGTTTTACTGCAGAATATCAGTGCAATGGGTGTGGTTTAGCTTTAGAGGTTGATTAGTTTCATTTCAGAATGTCGGTGCAATGGCTGTGGTTTAGCTTTAGAGGTTGATTCTTTTCATTGCAGAATATCGGTGCAATGGGTGTGGTTTAGCTTTGGAGATTGATTCTTTTCATTGCAGAATACTGGTGCAATGGGTGTGGTTTAGCTTTAGAGGTCGATTCTTTTCATTGCAGAATATCAGTGCAATGGCTGTGGTTTAGCTTTAGAGGTCGATTCTTTTCATTGCAGAATATCAGTGCAATGGCTGAGGTTTAACTTTAGAGGTCGATTCTTTTCATTGCAGAATATCAGTGCAATGGCTGTGGTTTAGCTTTAGAGGTCGGTTCTTTTCAATGCAGAACATCAGTGCAATGGCTGTGGTTTATCTTTAGAGGTTGATTCTTTTCATTGCAGAATATTGGTGCAATGGCTGTGGTTTAGCTTTAGAAGTTGATTCTTTTCATTGCAGAATATCAGTGCAATGGGTGTGGTTTATCTTTAGAGGTAGATTCTTTTCATTGCAGAATATCGGTGCAATGGGTGTGGTTTAGCTTTAGAGGTTGGTTCTTTTCATTGCAGAATATCAGTACAATGGCTGTGGTTTAGCTTTAGAGGCTGATTCCTTTCATTGCGGAATATCAGTGCAATGGCTGTGGTTTAGCTTTAGAGGCTGATTCTTTTCATTGTGGAATATTAGTGCAATGGCTGTGGTTTAGCTTTAGAGGGTTATTCTCTTCATTGCACAATATCAGTGCAATGGCTGTGGTTTAGCTTTAGAATTTGGTTCTTTTCATTGCAGGATATCAGTGCAATGGCGGTGGTTTAGCTTTAGAGGTTGATTCTTTTCATTGCAGAACATCGGTGCAATGGCTGTGGTTTATTCTAGAGGTTGATTCTTTTCATTGCATAATATCGGTGCAATGGGTGTGGTTTAGCTTTAGAGGTCGATTCTTTTCACTGCAGAATATCGGTGCAATGGCTGTGGTTTAGCTTTAGAGGTTGATTATTTTCATTGCAGAATATCTGTGCAATGGCTGTGGTTTATTTTTTGAGGTTGGTTCTTTTCATTGCAGAATATCAGTGCAATGTTTGTGATTTAGCTTTAGAGGTCCATTCTGTTTATTGTGGAATATCAGTGCAATGGCTGTGGTTTAGCTTTAGAGGTCCATTCTTTTCATTGCAGGATATCAGTGCAATGGCTGTGGTTTAGCTTTAGAGGTCCATTCTTTTCATTGCAGAATATCAGTGCAATGGCTGTGGTTTAGCTTTAGAGGGTCATTCTTTTCATTGCAGAATATTGGTGCAATGGCTCTGGTTTAGCTTTAGAGGTCTATTCTTTTCATTGCAGAATGTCGGTGCAATGGCTGTGGTTTAGCTTTAGAGGTTGATTCTTTTCATTGCAGAATATCAGTGCAATGGCTCTGGTTTAGCTTTAGAGGTTTGTTTTTTTCATTGCAGAATATCATTGCAATGGCTGTGGTTTACCTTTAGAGGTCAATTCTTTTCATTGCAGAATATCAGTGCAATGGCTGTGGTTTAGCTTTAGAGGTCCATTCTTTTCATTGCAGATCATCAGTGCAATGGCTATGGTTTAGCTTTAGAGGTCCATTCTTTTCATTGCAGAATATCAGTGCAGTGGCTGTGGTTTAGCTTTAGAGGTTGGTTGTTTTCATTGCAGAATATCAGTGCAAGGGCTGTGCTTTAGCTTTAGAGGGTCATTTTTTTCATTGCAGATCATCAGTGCAATGGCTGTGGTTTAGCTTTAGAGTGTCATTCTTTAAATTGCAGAATATCAGTACAATGGCTGTGGTTTAGCTTTAGAGGTCCATTCTTTTCATTGCAGAATATCAGTGCAATGGCTGTGGTTTATCTTTAGAGGTCGATTCTTTTCATTGCAGAATATCAGTGCAATGGCTGTGGTTTAGCTTTAGAGGGCCATTCTTTTCATTGCAGAATATTAGTGCAATGGCTGTGGTTTAGCTATACAAGGTCATTCTTTCATTGCAGAATATTGGTGCAATTGCTGTGGTTTAGCTTTAGAGGTCCATTCTTTTCATTGCAGAATGTAGGTGCAATGGCTGTGGTTTAGCTTTAGAGGTTGATTCTTTTCATCGCAGAATATCAGTGCAATGGCTCTGGTTTAGCTTTAGAGGTTTGTTCTTTTCATTGCAGAATATCATTGCAATGGCTGTGGTTTACTTTTAGAGGTCGATTATTTTCATTGCAGAATATCAGTGCTATGGCTGTGGTTTAGCTTTAGAGGTTGGTTCTATTCATTGCAGAATATCAGTGCAATAGCTGTGGTTTAACTTTAGTGGTTCGTTCTTTTCATTGCAGAATATTAGTGCAATGGTTGTGGTTTAGATTTAGAGGTCGATTCTTTTCATTGCAGAATATCAGTGCAATGGGTGTGGTCTAGCTTTAGAGGGTGATTATTTTCATTGCAGATTATCAGTGCAATGGCTGTGGTTTAGCTTTAGAGGTTGGTTCTTTTCATTACAGAATATCAGTGCAATGGCTGTGCTTTAGCTTTAGAGGGGCATTCTTTTCATTGCAGATCATCAGTGCAATGGCTGTGGTTTAGCTTTAGAGGGTCATTCTTTTCATTGCAGAATATCAGTACAATGGCTGTGGTTTAGCTTAAGAGGTTCGTTCGTTTCATTGCAGAATATCAGTGCAATGGCTGTGGTTTAGCTTTAGAGGTCCTTTCTTTTCATTGCAGAATATCAGTGCAGTGGCTGTGGTTTAGCTTTAGAGGTTGGTTCTTTTCATTGCAGAATATCAGTACAATGGCTGTGGTTTAGCTTTAGATGTTCGTTCTTTTCGTTGCAGAATATCAGTACAATGGCTGTGGTTTAGCTTTAGATGTTCGTTCTTTTCGTTGCAGAATATCAATACAATGGCTGTGGTTTAGCTTTAGAGGTTGATTCTTTTCATTGCAGAATATCGGCGCAATGGGTGTGGTTTAGCTTTACAGGTCGATTCTTTTCATTGCAGAATGTCGGTGCAATGGCTGTGGTTTAGCTTTAGAGGTTCATTCTTTTCATTGCAGAATATCAGTGCAATGGTTGTGGTTTAGCTTTAGAGGTTAATTCTTTTCATATAAAAATATCAGTGCAATGGTTTGGTGTAGCTTTAGAGGTTCATTCTATTCATTGCAGAATATCAGTGCAATGGCTGTGGTTTAGCTTTAGAGGTTCATTCTTTTCATATGGTGATAGGTTCATAGGTAGGTACTAGGCTATCAGTCGAAGGGCCTATGTAAGACTAGCCAAGAAGGTTCCCGAGCTTACATTACCCAAGAAAGTTATTTTCCTGTGCCACTGTCGAGCAGAGACACAGAAGTGATCCCTGGGGTGTATTTCCTATTTCCCATCAAGATTTTTGTTGAGTGCTAATGAACTTTGCTTGACATAGATGGGTAGCCTGTTCCAGAGTATGGGAAGTCTCTGGGATAGGAATCTATCCCTCCAGCATGTCCTGTTTATTGTGGTGACAAGGTTTAGGTCCCTAGAGCATGTAGCTCGGAGGGATTGGGATTCCTTTTGGTGTAGCATGTCCAACAGCTCTAGGTTTGACACAGCTTTACATGTTAGGCAGAGATTACCTCGGAGTAGGCGATATGCTACGGAGTAAAGCTGGAGTTTTTTGCAGAATATCAGTGCAATGGCTGTGGTTTAGCTTTAGAGGTTCATTCTTTTCATTGCAGAATATCAGTGCAATGGTTGTGGTTTAGCTTTAGAGGTCGGTTCTTTTCATTGCAGAATATCTGTACAATGGCTGTGGTTTAGGTTTAGAGATCCATTCTTTTCATTGCAGAATATCAGTGCAATGGCCGTGATTTAGCTTTAGAGGTACATTCTTTTCATTGCAGAATATCAGTTCACTGGCTGTGGTTTAGCTTTAGAGGTACATTCTTTTCATTGCAGAATATCAGTGCAATGTCTGTGATTTAGCTTTAGAGGTCCATTCTGTTCATTGCGGAATATCAGTGCAATGGCTGTGGTTTAGCTTTAGAGGTCCATTCTTTTCATTGCAGAATATCAGTGCAATGACTGTGGTTTAGCTTTAGAGGTCCATTCTTTTCATTGCAGAATATCAGTGCAATGGCTGTGGTTTAGCTTTAGAGGGCCATTCTTTTCATTGCAGAATATTAGTGCAATGGCTGTGGTTCAGCTATACAAGTTCATTCTTTTCATTGCAGAATATCAGTGCAATGGCTGTGGTTTAGCTTTAGAGGTCCATTCTTTTCATTGCAGAATATTAGTGCAATGGCTGTGGTTTAGCTATACAGGTCCATTCTTTTCATTGCAGAATATCAGTGCAATGGCTGCGGTTTAGCTTTAGAGGTCCATTCTTTTCATTGCAGAATATCAGTGCAATGGCTGTGGTTTAGCTTTAGAGGTCCATTCTTTTCATTGCAGAATATCAGTGCAATGGCTGTGGTTTAGCTTTAGAGGTCCATTCTTTTCATGGCAGAATGTTAGTGCAATGGCTGTGGTTTAGCTATACAGGTTGATTCTTTTCATTGCAGAATATCAGTGCAATGGCTGTGGTTTATCTTTAGAGGTCCATTCTTTTCATTGCAGAATGTTAGTGCAATGGCTGTGGTTTAGCTATACAGGTTGATTCTTTTCATTGCAGAATATCAGTGCAATGGCTGTGGTTTAGCTTTAGAGGTTGATTCTTTTCATTGCAGAATATCAGTGCAATGGCGGTGGTTTAGCTTTAGAGGTTGATTCTTTTCATTGCAGAATACCGATGCAATGGCTGTGGTTTAGCTTTAGAGGTCCATTCTTTTCATTGCAGAATATCAGTGCAATGGGTGTGGTTTAGCTTTAGAGGTCGATTCTTTTCATTGCAGAACATCAGTGCAATGGCTGTGGTTTAGCTTTAGAGGTCCATTCTTTTCATTGCAGAATGTTAGTGCAATGGCTGTGGTTTAGCTATACAGGTTGATTCTTTTCATTGCAGAATATCAGTGCAATGGCGGTGGTTTAGCTTTAGAGGTTGATTCTTTTCATTGCAGAATACTGATGCAATGGCTGTGGTTTAGCTTTAGAGGCTGATTCTTTTCATTGCAGAATATCAGTGCAATGGCTGTGGCTTAGCTCTAGAGGTCGATTCTTTTCATTGCAGAATATCAGTGCAATGGCTGTGGTTTAGCTTTAGAGGTTGATTCTTTTCATTGCAGAATGTCAGTGCAAAGGCTGTGGTTTAGCTTTAGAGGTTGGTTCTTTGCATTGCAGAATATCAGTGCAATGGTTGTGGTTTAGCTTTAGAGGTTCATTCTTTTCATTGCAGAATATCAGTGCAATGGTTGTGGTTTAGCTTTAGAGGTTGTTTAGTTTCAATGCAGAATATCAGTGCAATGGTTGTGGTTTAGCTTTAGAGGTTGATTAGTTTCAATGCAGAATATCAGTTCAATGGCTGTGGTTTAGCTTTAGAGGTTGATTCGTTTCAATGCAGAATATCAGTGCAATGGCTGTGGTTTAGCTTTAGAGGTTGATTCTTTTCATTGCAGAATATCGGTGCAATGGGTGTGGTTTAGCTTTAGAGGTCAATTCTTTTCATTGCAGAACATCAGTGCAATGGCTCTGGTTAGCTTTAGAGGTTGATTCTTTTCATTGCAGAATATCAGTGCAATAGGTGTGGTTTAGCTTTAAAGGTCGATTCTTTTCATTGCAGAATATCAGTGCAATGGCTGTGGTTTAGCTTTAGAGGTTGATTCCTTTCATTGCAGAATATCAGTGCAATGGCTCTGGTTTAGCTTTAGAGGTTGATTCCTTTCATTGCAGAATATCAGTGCAATGGCTGTGGTTTAGCTTTAGAGGTTCATTCTTTTCATTGCAGAACATCAGTGCAATGGCTGTGGTTACGCTTTAGAGGTTGATTCTTTTCAATGCAGAATATCAGTGCAATGGGTGTGGTTTAGCTTTAGTGGTTCATTCGTTTCATTGCAGATTATCAGTGCATTGGCTGTGCTTTAGCTTTAGAGGTCCATTCTGTTCATTGTAGAATATCAGTGCAATGGCTGTGGTTTAGCTTTAGAGGTACATTCTTTTCATTGCAGGATATCAGTGCAATGGCTGTGGTTTAGCTTTAGAGGTCCATTCTTTTCATGGCAGAATATCAATGCAATAGCTGTGGTTTAGCTTTAGAGGTAGATTCTTTTCATGGCAGAATATCAGTGCAATGGCTGTGGTTTAGATTTAGAGGTCGATTCTTTTCATTGCAGAATATCAGTGCAATGACTGTGGTTTAGCTTTAGAGGTCGGTTCTATTCATTGCAGAATATCAGTGCAATGGGTGTGGTTTAGCTTTAGAGGTTCGTTCTTTTAATTGCAGAATATCAGCACAATGGCTGTGGTTTAGCTTTAGAGGTTCATTCTTTTCATTGCAGAATATGAGTGCAATGGCTGTGGTTTAGCTTTAGAGGTTCATTCTTTTCATTGCAGAATATCAGTGCAATGGCTGTGGTTTAGCTTTAGAGGTTCATTCTTTTCATTGCAGAATATCAGTGCAATGGCTGTGGTTTAGCTTTAGAGGTTCGTTCTTTTCATTGCAGAATATCAGTGCAATGGCTGTGGTTTAGCTTTAGAGGTTCATTCTTTTCATTGCAGAGTATCAGTGCAATAGCTGTGGTTTACCTTTAGAGGTTGATTCTTTTCATTGCAGAATATCAGTGCAATGGCTGTGGTTTAGCTTTAGAGGTTGATTCTTTTCATTGCAGAATATCAGTGCAATGGCTGTGGTTTAGCTTTAGAGGTCAATTCTTTTCATTGCAGAATATCAGTGCAATGGCTGTGGTTTAGCTTTAGAGGACAATTCTTTTCATTGCAGAATATCCTTGCAATGGCTGTGGTTTAGCTTTAGAGATCGATTCTTTTCATTGCAGAATATCAGTGCAATGGCTGTGGTTTAGCTTTAGAGATCGAGTCTTTTCATTGCAGAATATCAGTGCAATGACTGTGGTTTAGCTTTAGAGGTCCATTCTTTTCATTGCAGAATATCAGTGCAATGGCTGTGGTTTAGCTTTAGAGGTTTGTTCTTTTCATTGCAGGATATCAGTGCAATGGCTGTGGATTAGCTTTAGAGGTTCAATCTTTTCATTGCAGAATATCTGTGCAATGGCTGTGCTTTAGCTTTAGAGGGTCATTCTTTTCATTGCAGATCATCAGTGCAATGGCTGTGGTTTAGCTTTAGAGGCTGATTCTTTTCATTGCAGAACATCAGTGCAATGGCTCTGGTTTCGCTGTAGAAGTTGGTTCTTTTCATTGCAGAACATCAGTGCAATGGCTGTGGTTTATCTTTAGATGTTCATCCTTTTCATTGCAGAATATCAGTGCAATGGCTGTGGTTTAGCTTTAGAGGTTCATTCTTTTCATTGCAGAGTATCAGTGCAATAGCTGTGGTTTAGCTTTAGAGGTTCATTCTTTTCAGTGCAGAATATCAGTGCAATGGCTGTGCTTTAGCTTTAGAGGTCAATTCTTTTCATTGCAGAATATCAGTAAAATTGCTGTGGTTTAGCTTTAGAGGTCAATTCTTTTCATTGCAGAATATCAGTGGAACGGCTGTGGTTTAGCTTTAGAGGTCAATTCCTTTCATTGCAGAATATCAGTGCAATGGCTGTGGTTTAGCTTTAGAATTCAATTCTTTTCATTGCAGAATATCAGTGCAATGGCTGTGGTTTAGCTTTAGAGATCGATTTTTTCTTTGCAGAATATCAGTGCAATGGCTGTGGTTTAGCTTTAGAGATAGATTCTTTTCTTTGCAGAATATCAGTGCAATGGCTGTGGTTTAGCTTTAGAGATCGAGTCTTTTCATTGCAGAATATCAGTGCAATGGCTGTGGTTTAGCCTTAGAGGTTCGTTCTTTTCATTGCAGAACATCAGTGCAATGGCTGAGGTTTAGCTTTTAAGGTTCATTCTTTTCATTGCAGAATATCAGTGCAATGCCTGTGGTTTAGCTTTAGAGGTGGATTCTTTTCTTTGCAGAATATCAGTGCAATGGCTGAGGTTTAGCTTTTGCATCATCACACTGTTGCTCTCAAGCACCTCTCTGCCTGTCTCCTGTAAAATGTTTGTTTTTCTGGTAAATAACTGAGGATTATACTGAAACTATAAGTAGTCACAAGCATTAGTTTTATACTTCTTTTTATTCTGAAAATTGCTGTACATGCAAAACTGCTGTTCTCTTCACTTTTAAGTGCATTAGAGCTATTTCCATCACATCTGTTTCTGGTGCTAAGAAAAGTTTCTGATATTGCCTCATATTTTTGCTTTGCATTGTCGAAATTTTGATTTTTTATTTTCTTCCAAATTACTGAGGATTATATTCTGTCATTGATAAACCAAAAGTAGTGGAAATGCACTTTAAATCACCAATAAATCCTAAAAGTAAGTCCTAAAAGTAAGTGCCAAAACCAGAGTGGAAACTCAATCAAGGTATGTCCACAAGTTTTTAATGAATCCACACAATACGAACATTTAAAACAATAAAAACATGAACGCCTTAATTCATACAAATGCGTTTTCGTCTCATCCATCAAGACTATCAGATGACCAGTGTATACTATCGTTGGTAATATATATACCAAATTCAATTAACAAAAACCAATGAGATTAAGCTGCATACATTAAAAAGAAAAACAATGGTGTAATTAAAACAATTAAAAATACGCTCCATAACTTGTTATATATATTGTTCATAATACCATTAGGGCTGAAAATTATAAAATATTAAATATATTTTTTTATAAAACTCCATTTCAGTTTCTAAATAAAATTATTACTATTATTAAAAAAGATTTAAAAATGTTAAAAGACTATCATTTCTTTCTTATTATATAGTGCATGTGCCTATATGTAGAATCTGAAAACATTGTCATCTGGTGGCTATGAACGATATCAGGGGAGGCCCATGGGAAGAGAAGATTGAATTTAGGGAACTATGGTGGCAAGTGGCCCTAGAAGCAGCTAATCCTCCTGGGTTAAACAATTATGTTTCAATATTGCCACTATTAAAATTAAGGGCAGCTAAACTTTGAATGTATTTGATTGCAATAAAAAGAATAGCCACCAGATGACAATGTTTTCAGGTTCTACATATAGGGACATGCACTATATAATAAGAAGGAAATGATAGTCTTTTAACATTATTAAATCTTTTTTAATAATAGTAATAATTTTATTTAGAAACTGAAATGGAGTTTTATAAAAAAAATATATTTAATATTTTATAATTTTCAGCCCTAATGGTATTATGAATATATATAACAAGTTATGGAGTGCAATTTTAATTGTTTTAAGTACAAAATCATTGTTTTTTTTTAATGCATGCAGCTTAATCTCATTGGTTTTTGTTAATTGAATTGGGTATATATATTACCAACGATAGTATACACTGGTCATCTGATGAAGTCTTGATTGATGAGATGAAAACACATTTATATGAAGAAGACGTTCATGTTTTTATTGTTTTAAATGTTCGTATTGTGTGGATTCATTAAAAACTTGTGGACATACCTTGACTGAGTTTCCGCTCTGGTTTTGGCACTTAGCTTTTGAATTCTATCATTGATGCCTGACTTTAGCATTCTCGAAGCTCTTATTGTTAATAAAATGCATATTGATGTGAAGTTATCTGCCTGTCATCTGTCACCAACTTTGTAGGATATTTCTGATATTGTCTCATACTTTTACCGTATCTTGTAAAATGTTTGATTTTTTTATTTTCTGGTAAATCACAGAGGATTAAAGTCAATTGATACTGATGTAAATTGCAGGTTTATATCTCCTTTTGCACAGCTCTTTTTAAGCAAATTAGTGGCTTCCTTTAATTAAAAGTACATCTGTTTCCTTCCACGTTTATTTGATTATTGTGCGACTTTGAGCAGATAACCTAACCAGACTTGCTCTCAGGTTGCCCCTGAAAAGGGGACACTTTGTCCAGTGAGTTTAATCAGTTAACAAATAGATAAAGTAAATATTTTTTGTCACTTTTGGGCCCTTGTCTCCCCTACCCCATTATTTTTGGCTTTGCCCTGAATTCTTCATCGAAAAAGTTGAGAAGCATTTTGGTCTGCTTTTAGTAAAATGTGTGTCTGTCTGGCAAATTGTTGTGGATTGTAGTCCCTAAATAATGACAGGCATAATAGACTGAAGTTTGTATCCTTCAGAAAATGCCTGGTGATGAAAAACCTGTAGCAACTTTCTGTATTTATGAGAAAAAATATTTTAAAATCTGTTCCTGGTTTGGGGTTTTATCTTGCAGCCTTAAACAATATTTAAAATCTGTTCCTAATTTTGTTTTTTGTCTCTGGTTCTGGTGCTAAGAGGGTGGGTGGGTACGGGGGTGCAAAGGGCTGAACTGTATGGTTCTTCCTGCAGTAAGATGAAATACATTTCTAGGTAATTTTTTATGTATTTGCTAATTCAGTTGACTGCAAGCAAACAAGTGACGTGTACACAGTCATGCAAGTGACTGTAATTGATGGTCATTTGTGTGTGTGTGTGTGTGTGTGTGTGTGTGTGTGTGTGTGTGTGTGTGTGTGTGTGCGTGTGTGTGTAAACACTTGGTTCCTGCACCCAGAGTAATTATGGTGTAAAGGAAGGAAGTGATAAAGGAAGGAAGTGATTATAGTAAACAGGAGCATCATCATATGACCCATGTTCCTTTGGGTACAAGCTTTCTTTTATTTACTATTGACAGTGTGCTTATTATTTGGTTATAAATAAAATGGCAGTATAAAGTCTACAATTTTAATGTTAATATTTTAACTATAAATACATTTTAGTTTAGCTTGTTATTGCAGGCAGCTGAATGTGAAATGCTTTGTATTTAGCTACAAAAAAGCTTGTCTGGAAATTATTACAGATAAGTAAGGCTATGAACGGTTAGTGAGCTGATTCCTGTAGTGCAGGGTTTGAGCCCTTCAGCCTTCATTTGTCTGCTGTGTGAGAACCCATGACACTTCACCAGCCAGTGCTCCTGTGCTTCCACTGAAAAGGAACACATGCATCCAGAGAGCTGCCCCAGGCAGTTAGCAGAAGTGTTGTATATTGTCTTTTCAATCTCTGCACCTTTTACATAGTAGCTGATTTTTTTTCTTTAGTATATGCTATTTGACTATGAATCCCAGCGTGTCTGTTGTAGTTCAGTCACTTGTCAAATGCACTTTAAATGTAAAACTCAAAGGAAGAGATGTTTACTGCTGCTCATACTAAGTCTGTGTTCAGTATGTTTTTTGTTTAGCAAATTGATGTTAACTTTTTGCTGAAAAATGTGAAATAAAAGTTTCAGCTTAAGTCCAAACCTCTGAGATTATTGTAAAAGTAAAAAATAAAATAGTATTTACACTAACAGTCTTAAACAGTATTTATGGTAACTGCAGAGAGGCAACCAAGTAACAGGATATTGGTATGGCTGGGAAGACCCTGGTCCATTACCCTGCTTATGGCCCCATTCAAACATGATCTGGGTCTCACTGTAGTCCATGATACATGCAACACAGAATAAAATAATGCATGTGGTATCACACCCAATCTATGCAGGGCAGTACATGGACTGGCTAAGATATGCACCAGGCAAAACCCTAACTACACAGGGTAGGGGTAAGCAGCTCACAGTCATAACTTGCACAGGTGGGGACTACAACACTGTGAGATGGTGTGGGGTCATGGGAGGTAAGCACAATAACCACATTCTGTGGGCGGTTGTGGGTTGTCACAGATCACATCCTCCAGTGGCTGCCACAACATGATCATTGGCGGAATCTGCTGTGTTGGAGTGATTATTTTGGATTAATTTGGTCAATGTCAGGGATTCTGCCCATCTTCCAAGTGGTTGGCTGCTGAGATTCACCTGCATAAATCAACTGACAAAAGCTGATTTAAGTATATTTTTCTCTGCACTTATTTAAGATTAGAAATTTGTAGATAATTGTTATATATAATATAATACAGGAAGATAATACTCCCTGTCTCTAGCTGCAGTTAGTCTCCTACCTCCCCTCTCTGTTCATGTTGTGGTGTTAATCTTGGTGGCTTTGGAATTTTCCGTCCCTGCTGTAAATTTGTTTTTGGACACTCCTACTGGGCCCATCTCATTTGCTCACTTAACTGAGTACAGTGAGATCATATTTTGATTTCAGACACTCCTACCAGTCCCATCTCCTCTGCTGTGTACAGAGAGAGCACTTGGGAAGGACACCCCCTATAGCATTTTAATATGCTCCGTTCCCTCCCTCTCCAGAAAAAAAAAATTACTTGTAGTTTCTTGAGCTGCTCTTACATAACTGTCTTCTACCTTAATTTGCTGTTCTGTGTGCTTTTAAGTGTTCAAGTGCTCTTATTTAATTTTTCATAAACTTGTTTTTGTCATTTTTAACTTATCTGCATTTATTTAAACTGTATTTGCCTTAATATTGCTACACACTCAAGTGTGCTAGCTTGTACTGCATTTAAAGTGTTTTAGCTACTGTCATTAGCTCATTCTTTCTAATACAGAGAGAACTTTTTGAGAACGCCAACCCACAACTTAAAAAAAAAAAAAAAATATATATATATATATATATATATATATATATGGGTCCTCTTCAAATTACCGAAACACCAGTTCGCCGACACACAGAAGAGGAACGCGAAAGGACCGACAACGCAGTTGACCGACATGCTGAAATTCCGACAGCTGGAAGACCGACAAGGAACGATGTAAGCGACTTGGTAAGTATGCGCTAGTGAGGGATTTAGGATTAGGGAGCGGACAGGTAAGTGTGCAATAGTGAGGGATTTAGGGTTAGGGTGTGTGAAAGGTGAGTGTGCGGTAGTGTCGGAGTTAGGGTTTGGGTAATGTAAGTGTGTGTTAGTGACGGGTTTATGTTTTAGGGTGGGTTAAGTAAGTTAGGAATAGGGTGCAGGTAGGGTAAGTGTATGGAACTGTCAGACCTTAGGGTTGGGGTGGGTTAAGTGAGTTAGGGTTAGGGTGCAGGTAGGGTAAGTGTGCGGTAGTGTCGGATCTTAGGGTTAGGGGTGGGTTAAGTGAGTTAGGGTTAGGGTGCAGGTAGGGTAAGTGTGCGGTAGTGTCGGACCTTAGGGTTAGGGTTTGGGTTAGGGCTAGTGGATATGTAATGTAGTGTAATGTGTTGTTTACGTGTAGTGTGTCGGTGTAATGGTGTTCGGTGTTTTGCGTTGTCGGTATTGTGTGTTGTCGGTTGTTTGGTGTCGGTGGTTTGTGTGTCGGCGAACTGGCATGTCGGTGTTCTAAAGTAGACCCATATATATATATATATATATATATATATATATATATATATATATATATATATATATATATATATATATATATATATATATATATATATATATATATATATAGATATAAACCTCATTTGACTGAAACTTATTTGACTGAGACATTAAGACTGAAATTTCAAAACATTTCAAAAGACTGAAAAGTCACTTGACTGAAACCCATAATACTCAATTTCAACATACTAAATTTTAAACTGGGCCATATAAAACCAAACTAGGGGCTGTGCCCCCCACACCCTCCCTAACTTTATATAAGAACTCCAGGATTGCACTACAGTGGAGAAAAGGGCATAGTAGTGGCAGCATGTAGACTACTGTAAAGTACGTAAAAGGTATATGCCCTGTTCCCCACTGAAGCCCAATCCTGGAGTTAGTATATATAGTTAAGGGAGTGTGGGGGGCACAGCCCACCACATTGGGGATGTGGAGTCATAGCTCCCCACCTAGTCTGGTTTTATATGGTCCAGTTTACAATTTAGTATGTTGAAATTCAGTATTATGGATTTCAGTCAAGTGACTTTTCAGTCTTTTGAAATTTCAGTCTTATGGTTTCAGTCAAATGCATGATATATATATATATATATATATATATATATATATATATATATATATATATATATAAATTCCAAGCTTGTTTTCTGCCTTTCCTGTAAGTAGTCTAATCCAGATGCAGATTTACTGGATCCAGGACTGTTTGTAAGCTTCTGTGCCCCAAGCCTTTCTGTGTTGGAGGGGAGCCTTCTAGCTTATCAGTGGGAGTGGTAAGCACTACATAGCCTATCTACCACAAGAGTGGTTTCTGGCTCAGAAATTGTAGTTTATTGGCCATTTGGGCAGTTTTTCCATCTCTTTCAACTTTCTGGTTTAAAAGCCTGCATTTGTGCTTGCTTCCCACCTTCCCTGTAACTAGTTTAGCCCAGATACAGATTTACTGTATCCAGAACTGTTTGTAAGCTTCTGTGCCCCCAAGCCTTTCTGTGTTGGAGGGAAGCCTTGCAGTTTATCAGTGGGAGTGGTAAGCACTAGGTAGCCTATCTACAACAAGATCCAGATACAGATTCTTAGTTTTAGCACTTGAATTTGCTTATCCGTGCTTAGCACTTGTTCAGAACTTGTTGTAAGCACTAAATAACCTACTAATTACTACAGCACTCAACCTTCCTCATTATCTAGAGGAAAACAGTTTTTGTACTTACTTTCCTCACTTGCTTAGAGAAAAATATATTTTTAGTCAGTAATGTCCAAGGCTCAGCTCCTAATGTTCTCTCCTGTTTATCTGATGAATCTGGGCATCTTGGGGCAATGTAGCAATTGCCTCTTGTACACAGACAACCCTCTCCTCCTACCACCCAACACTACAACCTGTGAGAGGTGCACTTATCTAGTCAAACTGGAGGTAAAGCTCTCTCCAACCAAGACTGAACTTGATAGTCAAGAGGAGAAGGTAAACACTTGCACCACACCACACTCATCATATAGTCCCACTAAACCTACACCACCAAAATCCACACATAGAAACACAAAAACATTCATGGAGGCTCTCAGTAATAATCTGCTCAAGCAACAGAGACCTCCAAAGCAGAAACTCAAGCAACCTCCCACCACCAACACAACCCAAATAACACATAACCCACAGACTCAGTGTGCCACTCACCCACAGTCCATATGGCAAAACAACATACCCAACACACTAGTCATAGATGACTCTATAGTCAGGCACACTGACGTCCCCCCTCACCAGGCTAAACAAGTAGAAGGTCACTGTCAGCTGTCTGTCGGGTGCCAGGATCCACCAAATAACCCACGCACTCAGGCCACTCCACAACAAGTACAAATATGACTCTGTGGTTGTCCATGTTGGTGTGAAAAACCTGAGATGTACCTCCCTGGACTACATGAAAATAGACATGGAAGAACTCTCTGATCTTGTAGCCCATGTAGGTATGACCATTGCCCTGAGTAACATCCTGCCATCCCCCAGAATGATACTGCAGTACAAGGACAAAATGATTGACTTCAACAATTGGCTAAGCTTCTGGTGTCATTCTAAGGGGATCCAGTATCTGTCTGCTTGGGATGACATGGTCGACAGACCATGATGCTTTGCCACAGATGGGCCTGCACCTGTCTCCCCTGTGATTCCGGATACTGGCTAAGGCTCTTGCTGCCCCTATAGTGCCTTTTTTAGGCAAGGTTCAAATAACAAATTCACCACCGTAACAGGAACAGTCGAGCAAAAAATGAGGGTAATGCTACTCAATGCTAGAAGTCTAAATCTCAAAATGCACTCACTCAAGGCACTCCCTAAAATGAAGAACATTGATGTCTGTGCAGTGACTGAGACCTGGTTCAAGGCTCCAGGGAGCACCTCTGCATTACCAGGCTATAACTTATACCACACTTTTCGGCCATCTAACCTGGACTGGAACACCAAAGGCAGAGGTGTGTCCATATTCATCAAGGATATCCACACCTCCAGGCTAGTTGCTCAGCGTAATGCAGCCGAGGTTATCCAAGTGCAACTAACTCTGGGCAAAACTGCAATCCAAATTGTAGCTTGCTACAGATCCCCCACCATGCTCCAGGATTCCCACTCCTTTTCTTGATATACCCTAATACTGGGCAATTTCAACTACCCCACCATTAACTGGGAAAAGTACTCATGCACCAACACCTTTGCTCAGCACTTTCTGGAATTCCTAACTTCCAATGCCCTGGATCAACTTATCCACACCCCCAACAGGGGCAACAATATCCTAGGAAACCAACAAAAAAACAAAAAACAGTCTTAAGAAGGACTATACGATGAAAAACAACAATGATTCCAGTTGGAAAATTTATTACTGAAACAAGTCTTAGTGCCTCGGCCACCACAGCCTTCAATGAGCACACAATTCATGGTACAGATACATTCCCTTATATACAGAGTGTAAATAACTTAATTAATAATAAATCAATTAAATAATTAAGTATTAAAGAAACTGCACTCCCTGTTAAATAAAAACCCATACCACAGATACAAAAATATAATATAAATATAACACACAATATCTAACCTATTATATCAAATATTTCCAATTAATCTCCATATTTAAACCAAAAGGTGATAATGTATTATATTTCAATATAAAAATAGATTCTTTATATAAGAACATATTTTTTAACAATCTATGATTTCCTTTTTTAATAAAGATCTGTTCTAAAACAGTAGCTTGTAACAAATCAACATTCTGGTTATGGGTTTGTAAAAAATGTAAAGCCACAGAATTATCTGTGGCACCCCTCTTAATATCACAAATATGTTCCTGTAATTTAAGCTTAAATTTCCTCTTAGTCTCTCCAATATAAAACAGATTACAAGGACATTTAAGGCAATAAATAACTCCCTCTGAGTGACAAGAAAATTGTTTATTAAGTGTAAACCTTTTATTATTTATTCTGTCGAAGGATATTCTAATAAATTGGCATATATTGCAAGACCGACAAGCAAAAGTACCAAAATTACTTATTGGAAAATTTAACTGTTCAACAGGATGCCTAAAATATGCTCTTATCAACATATCCCCCAAATTTTGTCCCCTTTTATATGCCACCAAAGGACTAGAGGGGAGCAAATTACCCAATGTTCTATCCTTCAGCAAAAACTTCCAATAATATTTAACTGCATCCCAAATTTCTTGGCTTATCAAATTATATGTAGTGACAAAATAAATATCATCTACTGATGCCTTTTTATTTTGTTTAAATTTATTCCTTGGCAAAAAATGTTTTTCCCCAGAGGTCATGAATTTATCAAAGGATTCCATAATGGAATCCATAGAATAACCTCTGCATAAAAAAACATTAATAAGTTGATTTATTTGTCTCTCCAGATCTACGGAATCATTGCATAGTCTAGATAGTCTAATCATTTCACTATAAGGTAAAGATTTCATGGTATGCGGAGGGTGACAGCTACTACCAAATAAATATTGGTTACCATCAGCAAATTTTTGATGAATTGTAGTACCAATATATTCATTTTCTTTCCCTATTAATGTAACATCTAAAAAAATAACCTTAGTTCCAACCTGTAAATCATCAAATTTAATATTATATCTATTCTGATTAAGTTCCAGTATAAATCGATCAACCAAATCCCGTCCTCCTTTGAACAGAAAAAATAAATCATCAATGTAACATGAGTACAATATCACATGATTCTGAAAAAGGAATTAGTATAAATATAATCCAACTCAAATTTGGCCATAAAAATATTGGCATACATGGGGGCAAATGGAGCCCCCATGGCTGTCCCTTTCAATTGATGATAAATAACTTCATTATGGCTGTCCCTTTGAATTGATGATAAATAACTTCATTAAAACTAAAGTAGTTATTTAATAAACAAAATTGAACTAAGTCTAACATAAAATGAGAAACTGGGCTGTCACCCAAAAAATAATATAACGCTTGCATACCGTCTGTATGACTAATGTTTGTATATAGACTCACAACATCTAGACAAATCCAAAACATATCCTGAGTCCAATTAATATGTGATATTTTATCCATAAAATCAAAGGAATTCTTAACATAGGATTCTAATTTATCCACAAATGGTAACAAAAATTTGTGTATAGTTTGTCCTATGTTTTGTAAAAAATAATTAGTAGCTGCCACTATAGGACGACCCAGAGGATTATTTAAATGTTTATGCAGTTTCGGCAAACAGTAGAATGTTGCCAAATGACAATTCTCTGTAACAAAATTTAGTTTCTAGATCTTTTTTACTAAAATGACCTAACTGTACACCCCTTTCAATCAAAGTAGTAAATTATTTGATAGATCTCATATATTTCTCATATTCACAAATTTGATAAACTGATCTATTATTAAGATGTTCCATACACATATGATAGTACTGAGTATAATGTAACAGTACAATTTTGTTGCCCTTATCTGAGGGCTTAATAATAAGGTCATTCCTGTCTTTCAATTTTTTCAAAGAAGCAACAATATCCTAGACCTAGTCATTACCAACATGAGTGACCGGTGTTCCACACCTGAGGTCAACTCCTCTTTGGTCAGATCCGACCATAAGCTAATCACCCTAGATATCCAAATCCCGCCCCCATCCCCCATTAAGGAAACCATGGTAAAAAAATTCCCCAAAGCCAACTTCATGCTTCTTAAGATAGAAGTGGTGAACTTCATGACACCCATGCAGATGGACAATACAGTTATGACTGCTGAATCCTACACAAATGCAATCTATAAGCACTTAAATGAGTGCATGGATCGTGCTATCCCAAACAGAACCAAGATGCTATCCTCCAAAAAAGGAAGCCAGTCTGGTGGTCCCCTGCCATAAACAAACTCTACAACAGAAGGAAGAAATTGTTGCAAAAGAGAGTAAAATCCCATAAGTGGTAGATCTCCCTGGTCAGCCTTGGCAAGAAACTGAGATCCCTTATAAGATCCTCCAAAGCTAGCTATGAAAACAAGATTGCCACTGATTCTAAGGACAACCACAAAGCATTCTATAGCTATGTCAAAAATCTCAATGGCAACACCCAGATCTGCTCTGAGTTACAGCACAATGGCACAAAAATTACAGAACCAACTGATATTGCCAACATCCTGGCAGATAGGATCAGTGCTAACTTTACCCCCCCTCTCATCCCCTAAAGGGCCCACATCTATACAGGAAGAATGCAGATTCCCTGTAATCACAACTTCACAGGTAAAAGCAGCACTCTCTAAAGCCAAAAACATAGCATCCATGGGATCGGACAACATCCCAGGCTGTTTTTTACACGAACTTCAGAATGAACTGGCTCCCCACCTAAGCACCATGTTTAATGATAGACTCACATCAGGCTTTGTGCCCACTGAATGGCACACAGCAACAATTATCCCACTCCACAAAAGGGGAGCCACAACTGATCCTGGGAACTATCGCCCTATTAGCCTGATGAGCCTGGTCTGCAAGGCCATGGAACGTATCATCATGGAATTCATAAACAAAGACATTGGTAACCTCCAAACTCTGGACCCCACCCAGTTTGGGTTTGTGAAAGGCAGATCTTGCTTCCTGAACCTGGTCAACTTCTTTGAGGCAGTCCCTAAAGCTGTAGACAAGGGTAAGGTGGTTCACACAGTCTATTTTGACCTCGCCAAGGTTTTCGACACCATCCCCCATTCTGTAATTATAGCTAAACTCACTAAACTAGCTATAAATCCCTATGTCACAAGATGGGTTGCCAACTGGCTCACTGACAGAACCCACACTGTAAAAGTTGTAGACTCCAAATCTGACTTCAAACCAGTGACAAGTGGAGTACCACAGGGTTCAGTCCTGGGACCTCTCCTGTTTGGTATCTACTTCTCTAAAGTACAGGCTAACCCAGAAGGCCTCTGGCTAATGAAGTTTGCAGATGACTGCAAACTAGGAGCTATAGTCGAGTCCCCAAATGATGTGGACATCCTACAGAAGGGCCTCACTGAGACAGATGCCTGGTGTCAGAGCCATGGCCTCAAGCTCAATGCCAAAAAGTGCATTGTTATCCCCTTTCGTAAAAAGTCTGTACCCATGAACTACCACATAGGCAGTAGTCTTCTTAACACTGAATGTGTGATTAGAGACCTTGGGACTCAGGTGGACAGTAGTCTCTTCTTTGACAATCACATTGCCACAATAGTCAGGAAATCCTTCTACATGGCACACCTCATCACAAAAGGGTTCTCATCCAGGAAAAAAGAGATCATTGTTCCCCTCTACTTGACACTCATTAGACCCATTATAGAGCACAATGCCCCTTTTGGGATGTACCTCACAAGACATCTGCAGCAGCTGGAAAGCCCACAGAAATACCTCACAAAGAGAATTACTGGCCTCAAACAGATGCCCTACACTGATCGTCTCAAAAAACTCCAGCTTTACTCTGTAGCACATCGGCTATTTTGAGGTGATCTCTGCCTAACATATAAAGCTATGTCAAACAAAGAGCTGTTGGACATGCTACACCTAAAGAAATCCCAATCCCTCAGAGCTGCATGCTCTAGGGACCTAAACCTTGTCACTACAATAAACAGGACTTGCTGGAGGAATAGATTCCTGTCCCAGAGACTTCCCATACTCTGAAACAAGCTACCCATCTATGTCAAGCAAAGTTCCTCATTAACACTCTTCAAGAAAAATCTTGATGAGTGGATGGGAAATAGGAAATACACTCTGGGGATCACGTCCGTAGCTCTGCTTGACAGGGGCACAGGAAATTAACTTTCTTGGGTTAGCGTAAGACAGGGAACTTTGTTGGCTAGGCTTACTTAGGCCCTTGGGCCGATAGCCTAGTACCTACCTATCAACTATGGAACACTGAGAATCTGCCTAGACAGGGTGTACTATGTGCTGATCCTAATGAGCTCCCCTGCCCATGACCTGGTTGATGCCCACAACTAGGAGTGGCAGGCTGTGAGCCCAGCTGTGACAGGGAGGAGTAGAACTACAAGAACATGTACATCCAGCCTACTGAATCATCCCAAGTGTTGATACAGAAGAGTGTCACTGTTCATAATCTGAATGATGCTCATGACTGGAGGTGGCAGACTATGCACACAGGCATACCTCTCAACTGTCCAGATTTTTGTCAAACATTTTTGGTCTGTTCCTCATAAAATCTGAGGTTTTCTGGAAAGCACTGAGGATTGACATCACTAAATAATAACAGACATTTGAGTTTCAGACTTCATATCCTTCAGAAAATGTACACCAATGCAAAAACTATGCTTCTAGCAACTTTCTAAGTTTATAACAGCAATATTTAAAATGTGTCCCTATTTTTGGGCCTTTGTCCCCTCATTATTTTTGGTTTTGTCCAGATTTCTTATGCTAAGAGGCTGAGAGTTGTGCCCACAGGTGATACTGATACTGCATTGTTTGTTGTCAGCCTGTCCCCAACATCTGGATCTTTCCATGGCAATGGAATTAGACGTGAACTTTGGAGGCAGATGTGATAGCAGTTACAGCCTGTCTCATATATATAAACACGTATGGAGGCAACACTTAACCCCAGTGACCTTGTCAGGATTGTGTCATCCTTCACATTATACTTGTGGAACTAGTTGACAGTTTCCTACAAATCGTGGCACACACTCACCATTTCTACAATGCATTAGTGGCAGCTGTTTGTGCTGCACATTCTCTGGTTAATGTCATGAGTACTAGCCATATCATGAATGGATCTGGAGTAATAATGACACCTGATCCCCTCCTGCCATGTGTCCTCACTGGGAGAGTATGCACACCTCAGAGGCAGTGTGCAGTTTGTTTGCTGTGTGGGCACTGGAGACACAGTTGGGGCTTATGAGTGACTCTCAGCTAGCAGATGTCCATCTTGCTCTGATGTGACTGTGTGTTCAGCTTGTAACTCTACTGGTAACTCTGTAATGTTGGGTATGTGTGACTCTGCAGTGTTTTAGATAGTGGCACTATATCATCAGACCATGTTACTTGGATGTTCTGAAATCATTTGTATGTTGACCTGTTGGCCCTCACAAATGGAACCCATGAAAGCAAGAGCTGATGTGACATCACTGTCTGCTGACACATACTCATACACACACACACACACACACACACACACACACACACACACACACACACACACACACACACACACACACAAACACACATGTGCACACACACACACACACACACACACACACACACACACACACACACACACCTACTACCGCATGTGGCTTGCACACTAGAATAGTAAAATACAGCTGTAGTATACATTGACGGACATACCTTATCATGCTGGTTGCTCCAGTTAAAAACCACAGCTGCTTAGAAGGACAAGGACAGATCTGCAAATGGGCCTTGGTAAGAACATTGCTTCAAACTTGCAGTGGCATGTGCTCTACTGCACTGTAATATGAATTATTAATCTGGTACATCCTCTGTTGACATACAGGTGGTAGTGTAGTCATCTCCCATATCCAATCAATACCAGGTATGAGGGGCTGCTCCCCTGGCTAGTAAGATCAAATGTTTTTCTACATCAGTGAAACACTACAGTGTTGTTGGTCCACCACCTCCATAGTAGACCTGTTTCTTGCCCTGTCCTGTACTATTTCTTTCACAATAAGTATTGTGTCAGGCTGACTACAGCATTTACATGTCATGCACCAATCTCCACCAAATCTGTTCTTGATATTGCTTGTCTGTGGTGAATTTACCCAGGAGGCACATGCAATGCCTGCAGTGGGCCAGCAAGTAGCACTTCATTCTCCACGCTATTGAACATTCCCAGCCATTGCCTCCTTCTGGTGGCCATGCCAGAATATTTACACTTGTAGATGAAACCTGTCAGCCGGTGGGTGCATATGTTTTGCTGAGAGACTTCCATACCTATGTCAACGGCAATTCCCTTATAACCCATTATTGGTTACAGTTAGTCTGTGCATAGGTTTCCCTATTTGTGTACTATAGCCATGGCTACAGCCTCCCTCAAGCAATTGGTAATTAGCTGCAGTTAGTGCTTTGCTCAGCCTCCCCCATTTCTGTACTGTCGCCATGGCTACCACCTCCCTTCCATTATACACATGGTTATCAGCTGTAGTTAGTGCTTTGCACAGCCTCCCCCATTTCTGTACTACAGCCATGGCTACCACCTCCCTTCTGTTATGCACAAGGTTATCAGCTGCAGTTAGTGCTTTGCTCAGCTTCCCCCATTTCTGTACTGCAGCCTTGGCTACCACCTCCCTTCCATTATGCACAAGGTTATCAACTGCAGTTAGTGCTTTGCACAGCATGCCCCATTTCTGTACTGCAGCCTTGGCTACCACCTCCCTTCCATTATGCACAAGGTTATCAGCTGTAGTTAGTGATTTGCACAGCCTACTCCATTTGTGTACTATAGCCATGACTCAGTATAGGTCCTAGAACCCCATACCTCTTTTGGTATTTCTTTTACAAGGTTTCCATGGCGCATGATTGCCCCCACAGCTACAAGCAGATGGTGCAGTGGTATTGTAGTGTCACCAGTTCTCAGTAACACATACTCCATCACAGCTGTTTCACTGTCACTGACATACACCACAGTATTTGTTGTTTTTGCTGAGGGACTTTACCAGTCAGGACTCCTTCCTTAATCTGTGAAGTTGCATACCTACAGAATATCTACTGATATTCCTCTATGCCACAGTTTTATGGTAATGACTGATATAGCACAAAAATAGTATCACTGTTTTATATTACACTAGCTAGAGCCAATTAGGACAATGGCTATGCTAATAAAGCTAGTTAATGCCACTACGTGAGAGTTGCTGCCATTGCACAATGCAGTGCCTAAACTTGATGATGTTAGCTGTGTACATCACAGTGACCATGAATTATGTGACCAGTATACTTGAGCACGAGACATATATATACCTATAGCACTCTGTAGCAGTGCTGTATCTATCCTTAGTTCCACGGTACAGCACTGCACGCATGTAGCAGTGCTGCAGTAGAGCTCTACACTGAGCAACACATGATCCACAAATGTGTCTGTATGCATGAAACTATCAGTGTGGTTTTCCACAGAGGGAACAATTTTCTTGTTTGGATGGCTGGAATGAGCTTGCTGGGATGGTGAGTGATGCCAGTGGCATCACACATTCTGTGGAGGAGTGTTGACATTAGTACACTAATTTGAGGCAGTGTCACCCTAACCCAGTTTATTAGTGGGAGTTAGATGTGTAGAAGAAGATGCCTCTAATGTAATGTAATGATTTTCTGTAGTATTGTCTTTTACGATGTTAACTGTGGTGCATATATACTTAGGAGTAGATACTTTGTTTCTCTGGAGTGGAAGAGTGACATCTAAATATGGCTCAGAGTCACAGAAGGCAGGAATGCCTTTGGTAGCAATAGGCTGTGTATGACATCTGTGCCAGTCCACTGTTCAGCTGTGACTGTGTTTGTAACATATATGCATAATAATTTTCCACCCTTCTGTTGTCTGTCTGCAGGTTCAGTTGTGAAAGGAGAGAAGGTATGGACACTGCCACCTCAGGCTGTGCTGGCCAATGCCTCTGATGCTAGGTCACCACTGGCCACTAGGACTGCATCTCATAAGGTGACATATGGCTAATCTACTGGAGGTGACCTGGAGGGATTACTGGTGTTCTCTATGTCTACTTCTCTGCAGGGGAGGTAAAATGCTGTCTTTTGAAAATGGACCAGTGGGGTCTCCCCTGGTCTCTCAGCATCAGCTGCAGAGGCTGGTGGTGCACTGACAGCTGGAAGTTTACCTCAGCTATGTGGATCATCTCCTGGCATTGTTTGTGGAATCATGTAACTATTGGGCCTTGCTCACTAGCCCATCAGAGGAGCAAATACCTCATAACATTGAAGACTACAAAAACCACAGCACAATACCAGGAACCACAGTTTATTCTACAAAATGTAAGCGCTTTCATCATAAAAGACTTCATCAGACATACTAAAAATTCAAACCCTCCATTTAAACACCCTCTGCAAATCATGTGACAAAAATCACCTGACAAAACTCCATCTTTTTTAAAAACACAAATTAAAGATTTAAAAGTGTAGATTGTAGACTTTCATTTTTTTTTAATTTATCTATTGTAAGCTTTCCTTTTTAAACACTACTGATACTAATTACATCATTAAGGCCAGGTGGTACTGTAGCATTCAAAAAAATTTGCCACCGCAATTCATTTTCCTCTAATAAAACAGACCAGGGGCCACTCCTTGGAAGTTGTTCAACTTGCTCCAATACACAAAAAGTAAAACTGTGCCCACTGTGGGAAGAGACGTGTCTCCATAAGGCATTAGATGACTTAGCTTTCCTAATGTCATATAAATGTTCAGAAATACGCTGCCTCAACTTCTGTTCTCTCTTTCCCACATAAAAAGAAGGGCACAGTTTACGCAAAGCAATGTATACAACTCCCTTCACCTGGCAATTATAGTTACCCCTGACTTTGATTTTAATACTTTTGACAACACACTCCCTTGTTTCTAGAATAGAATGACAAGAAGAACATGCTCTACATTTAGACATTTTTCCTTCCTTAAAACAAGATGGACCACCCACCCCATCAAACAAATTTTAAGGGATTTACACCTTTTGTCCACAAATTGAGGACCCAAACCCAGCTTCTCCGACAGTTCAGCATTGTTGATCAATAACTGCCAGTTTTTCCTAATAATAGCTTCAATGGAACTACAATCTAGATTGAAAGTAGTTACAAACAGCGGGCGAGTCCCTTCATCAACCTGGCCCTTGTCTACATATACCAATTGATCACCCGAGGACTCACCCACCTCTTCCTGAGTTGCTCTCCTGGTTGTATACCAGGTTGTAGACCACCTAATAATGGTACAAAATGACCCGACCGTCATTTCATCAAGACCTCCTGTTTGATATTGTTGATGAGAGACTCAGGATAGCCATGCTTTAAAAACATAGAAGTTAAGATCTCACATTCATCCAAAAAATCCTCCCAAGAAGAGGCCATCCTGGCAGCCCTGACCATTTGACCCTTGATGACTGCCTTCTTTTGACAATATGGGTGACTACTACTGAAATGCAACAAACTGTTGGAGTATGTGGGATTCCTATAAATCCTTGATGACAGCTCATTAGAAACCGGGTCTTTCCTCAACAAAACATCAAGGTAGTTGATTGTATCCTCCCCTATACTGTATGAAAAGCACAAAAAAGCAGTAAATTTGTTGATGTAATCCATCCACAATAATTTCCTTGGGACCAGACCAAACCAAAATAAATCATCCAGGTACCAAGTGTATAAATGAATATACTGAAAAAATATTGAATCAAATATAAATTGGTATTCCCAAGCAGCCATAACAATGTTGGTAAATAATGGGCTGCAAGGGGCACCCATAGTAACACAGGTAACCTGTTTACAATATTGTCCCTGGAATAAAGAGTAATTACTGCCCAACACCAAATCCATTAATGTAGTCAAGGTGTTAACTGGTCAAGGCCAAAATTGAATGACAGATAATAATCAAAGCACCTGAGGCCAATGTCATGGGGATAAATGAGAAAAGATCCTTGACATTGAAGGTGATAAATAAAAATTCAATACATGTGTTGATTTCATTACATCTACTCAAAAAATCCTACAAATCCCTACAGAGATGAGGGATTTTCATAACATATGGCTTCAACAGGCTATCCACAAATCGAGCAATGCCATAAGTTTTAGAGTTACCAGCATTTACAATTGGCCTAAGGGGTCAAGACAAGGCCCAGGTTGATGAAGGGACTTGCTCGCTGTTTGTAACTACTTTCAGTCTTGATTGTAGTTCCATTGAAGTTATTATTAGGAAAAACTGGCAGTTATTGACCAACAATGCTGTCAGAGAAGCTGGGTTTGGGTCCTCAATTTGTGTACAAAAGGGGTAAATCCCTTAAAAATTTTTTTGATGGGGTGGGTGGTCCTTCTCATTTTAAGGAAGGAAAAATGTCTAAATGTGGAGCATGTTCCTCTTGTCATTCTATTCTAGAAACAAGGGAGTGTGTTGTCAACAGTATTAGAATCAAAGTCAGGGCTAACTATAATTGCCAGGTGAAGGGAGTTGTATACATTGCTTTGTGTAAACTGTGCCCTTCTTTTTACTTGGGAAAGATGGAACGGAAGTTAAGGCAGCGTATTTCTGAACATTTATATGACATTAGGAAAGCTAAGTCATCTAACACCTTATGGAGACACGTCTCTTCCCACAGTGGGCACAGTTTTAATTTTTGTGTATTGCAGCAAGTTGAACAATTCCCAAGGGGTGGCCCCTGGTCTATTTTATTGGTGTAATGGGAATTGTGGTGGCACATTTTGTTGAATGCTACAGTACCACCTGACCTTAATGATGTAATCAGCAGTGTTTTAAAAAGGAAAGCTTACAATAGATAAATTTAAAAAAATGAAAGTCTACAATAGACACTTTTAAATCTTTAATTTGTGTTTTAAAAAAGGTGGAGTTTTATCAGGTGATTTTTGTCACATGATTTGCAGAGGGTATTTAAATGGAGGGTTTGAATTTTTTACTATGTCTGATGAAGTCTTTTACGACGAAAGCGCTTACATTTTTTGGAATAAACTGTCGTTCCTATTATTGTGCTTTGGTTTTGTAGTCTTCAGTTTCAAATTGTTGGACTTCATAACATTAGCCAACCATGTGACTGTTGCCTGGGTTTATTGTCCTTTGGTCTACCCTGGCATCCAGCCATCTTGGAATAATACCCTATCCCCATTCTGTTGTTTTCCCTCCATTTTGTGTCATTCTCTCTTCCTTGTTCATTATCTAACCCTGCAAGTCACCACTCATCCACAATCTTGTCTGTGTTCCTCTATTGTCCTGTCCACCTTTTGTTTACATACCACTCCTTTCTGTTTGAGTTTGTGTTTTAGGTTTGTTCTGATACCTGTTATTCTCTCTCTGTCCCTTGCACAGCTGTCTCACACTTCCTTCCCACCTTTCATTCTTTTATAAAACCTACAAAAGAGGCTCTTGTCCTGAAAAAGATGCCCATTCCTTCATTCCTTCCCACCTTTCAAACCTTAATGATATCCTTTCCCTCTGCTTGCTGCTCTCCCCTTTCCTACTTTCCTATCTACCTCACTTCCTCCCCATTTACATAATGAACATCATTGTCACTTTGCTGTATATTCCCACAGTGTTCTATCTGGTGGCTGCTTTGCTGCCCTTCTTCCACCTTATGAGTATGAGATACAGCTATGTGGTGCTTCGTTATGTGTGTACAAGCATGCACTGAGTTGACCATTCTAGCCTGCCTTGATTTGTGATGTCCATCACATTGTTCATGCACCATACTATAGCTTTGTTACAACTGTAGTGCAGCCTAGTGATGTATCTCAGATTAACCCCGGACTGAATAAAATTATGTGGTGCTTTACTCAACTGCCAGAGCTATTCATTGTGTACTACTTGTCTAAATAAGTATGTCACTGTTTGTGCAGCAATGTCTTTAAGAATTAGTAATTAGTGCTACATACATACATACATACACAGTGTTTGTCAGTGAATTCCAGGTTGTGTGTCATCACCATAGCCATGATCTCTCTAGGCTTCCAGGAGGGGAGGAAATAACATCTGTAGTTCCCTTAAGTAGAGATGGATACTGAGTTTCCCTTAAAATATATGACTGGTTATACCAGAAACAAATATTTTGCACTACCTTCTAAATTTAAATTCAATACCTAAGTCTTCTGTATCATTGTCCATAATTTTTTCATCTAGTACAGTAAGTCTTGAATACTTTATGATCTGACCCTTACCTGTATTATTTTTAATGTACTCTTGATTGGCTGCATGCCAACATACTGGATGTAGGCATTGTTGTCCTGCTTTCTAAAAATCCTTATTAAAAGACTATATTGAGTTGGATCTGTAAATATTTAAAACTTGCAAGTCTAACTTCTTAAAATATTGCATATTATTCATCATAGTAAATAATTAAAAATGTACCATTTAAGTAATATAAAATATTGACATCCCATTAAAGAAATTTATTATCTTTAAATCTAAAATATGCATTTACAGAATTGTAAAAGTTACAATTGTAAACACACCATATATCCCAGTATCCTCTAAAACATTAGCAAAAATGGTGGCATAGCATTGCACTCCTATGGAAACTCCATTTTCTGTCAGTAATTGTCATCTTGAAAATGTGTTCTTTAAAACAATATCAAGGTGCTGGGTTCATAGATGAACTTACATGAAGCTAAACTCATCCATATTCACTTGGGATTCACTCAGTCATTGCTCTCACCATCATCTTTGAGGATCACCAGCAAAATGTCACTTTCTTTAACTTCTGTGCCCCCAATTTCAAAACAGTAAATAAGTAGTAAACAGAGTTTAAATATGTGGATTTAGTATCATCACTGTAATGCACTCCTGGGATGATGATATGATTTACCCATTTCTCGTGTACCTGATAATGGATTTAGTCAACAACACATGGTATGGACAGTTTCCCAATAACTAACACTACATTACACCTTACTGATGCAGTCTTGGGTGGATAAAAGTAGAAACCATTCTTCTGTCACTAGCAAGGTACCCCCTACACCCTTGTATTAGTCCAGGGCAGTGTTAGAGACAAAGGACATTGATCCAGGCACAAAAAATGCATATCACATTCTTCTCAGACAGGGATAACCTCATAAATGCACTGCATAAAAGGGTGGGGGTTGGCACCACTTACGAGTATTAAAAAGTTAGTCTGATGGAAATCCAGTGCATGTCATATCATAATCCTTCCTAAAATTGGCAATTTTGTAATCATAATCACTTAAGTGAGGGCAATAATTAAACCTTTTTTTTCAGAAAATGCATGTCAATTCACATTGTCTTATTCTGATAATATCCAACAATAGCAATAATATTTCAAAAATGTCCCTCATTGTCTCTATGTATTTCTGGATGTGTCCCTGATTTTGGAGGAAAGAGGTTGAGGGCTATGATTTTTCATTTAATTTTTAGCTCTCTCATTGAGAGCTGAGGTTGGTGAGTCCAGAGTCGGATCATGGTTGAATGGGCTTTAGGCAAGGTAATGGATTAGGACTCCCCCACAACCATATCATTATCCCATCATTTGGCTGTCGATCCTCAAGTACCATAAAACAGTGTTCAGACAAGTCGCTAGGCATACTATTTTCTTCTTTACTTTTACAGTGATCAGAGATTTGAAACAATTTAAAAATGTTATTAAAAGGTTTACAATAAAAACACTGACAGGCATTTGCTAAACAAAACCAAACATTCTCACACTGAAAACAGACTTAATGAGCAACAGTACATGTCTTCCCCTTAAAATTTACACTTATTAAACATATATCTGGCAGCAACTCTCTAACTACAAGAGGCATTCTGCAATTCAAATAGTGTCTATGTAAAGGCTGTAGGAATTCAAATGACAAATGTATAAGACATTTGCTACCACCTTGGGAATTATGAAACTCTATCTCTAATTACTGACATTACTCACTGACTATAATCCTGAGTGAATTACCATTTCTTGCATATTTGTTGATTGGGAAAGCCCACTGGGCAAATTGTCTTTTTTCAAAGGTGACTTAACTTGATAAGAGTTATACAGTAGGCACATGAAGATAGAAGAAATAAAACCCTGTGCTCTGGGCACAACAACTCAGAGCTTAAGTCCTCTGTGCTGTCTGACCAGTTAATAATGGCTAGGGCATAAATATTCAACAAAATTAGAGAATTTCTCCAAAATCAGAGACAGATAAGAGGCAGCTCTGCAAAATTAGAGACAGATAAGAGGCATGATACCCTAATTCACTTAAAAGCTAGCAGAATAATATGTTTTGCATCCACATGCATTTTCCAAATAACAAGAACTATAAAACTGTAATTAGTGCATTATTGACTGTAATCTTCAGTGAAGGATTGGTAGTCAGTGAAGAGGATTATGACCCTAACCTGTAAGTGAGCTGCTTCCTCTAGGCAAAGTATAAAGTTTGAATTTTTCTACCTCCATTTCCCTAAAGTGTGACTTTGAGCAAGTTACTTAAAAGACAATGATCTTCACTTGCCCCTTTACCTGATTAACAATTAAAAGAAGGAGACACAAGGCAAAATATTCATGTGCATATTCTTAAAAATACTGTAATAAGTGGAATTATTGACTAACTGCAACCCTTAATGATTTATCTAAAGAATATTTAGGAAGTCCTCTGAGGTAAATGGATACAAATGTTTTTGGTCCTCTAAGATAAATGGGTCCACCAATTTTGTCTTTGATAAAAAGCTTCTAATGCCACTTTTTTAAGTGGCTCCTGGGATAACAAAGCTCCAGAGTCTGGATTCAAGGTGAATACAAAATCCTCAAGTCCTCTGGTTTTGAGGCAAAAGCAAAGTCCTCTGGAAATCTGGGTTCTCTGAGGTCTCACACAGCAACAGCTTTCCCAAAAACATGACTGTGCAGTGGCTTTTACATTTGTCAGTCAGAAGTCACTGTCACTGGTTCAAATCCTGCGTTGGGCAGACCCAGGTAATTTGTTTTGGATATGTGGGTTGGAGACTGACAATTTATTTTCTTTTTTTAACATTCTATGGGACCTCCAACCTGCACTGGGCCGTAGGGAGCTGCCTAGGTCACCTTGTGCTGGATCTGGCCCTAGGTAGGTCACTACATTGTGAAGAGAGTGAGATCATGGCTTCAACAGTACGAAGAAAATATGAGGTTCAGGTCTGCATGAAAATATGATGGACAAGCTTCTCAGGCATGAAGTGACAACAGAGCAGAAAACAGATACAGTGTCAATGAAAAGAATGGGAGGTACCAGATGTTATCATTTTCAATATATGGGAAATTATTTATTTAATATACCCATAAAAGAGCTGAAATATTTTGAAAACGGGTAATAGGGAAACAATGTTAAAATGGTGCCTTCCCCTTCAGGCTGAGTGACATGGTCCAAGGTGGTGCAAAGTTCATTATGGCAAAAAGCCAGGAACAATTGCTGCAGGGGGTTGACTTAGGAGAATGTAAAATGTAGTTATGAAAAATAAAATAATGTCACTGAATTGTGGACAGGTTACTGGACATCTAGGTTTTAAGGTAAAATGGCTTGAAAAATATACACACGAGTCCATTTTTAAAGATAACTATGGAGGAATTTAAGGAGAAACTGAGATCAGAGATGGTCAAAGCCTGTTTAAGAGATGTGTTTAATGGATTGTGGAATGGTGTTTGCTTACCCTTTCCATAGTAGAAAGTGGAACTGTTTAAATGGAGAAGGGGGTGGCTGGAGTAGAGGAAAGCTCACATGTAAAACAGTCCTTCTCCAAAACTGACTGTGTCAGGGAGACATGAGATTTGTTTGCTGATCCACCATTGGAAGAATGTAAAGTAGCCATGTGAGGATGCAGTTAAGAAACAGTGTAAAAACAATAAAATAGGGGATACTTAGTTCACATGGGTAGCTACTAAAAGTCCTAGGACTGTAGATCGTATCCTTGGAATAGTCAAAGAGAACTGCAAACCGGGAGAATATGTATTAATTCTGAGGCTAAAGCATATCAGAGTACTCCTCTATTTTGAGACACATAAGTCTGTCAGAGTTAGTCTAAATAAGTAGCAGGGATATGGGGGAACACACCAATGTTGATGATTGCGGAGGGAAAAAAACACCTACACAAATGTTTTAAAGTTGTTACAGCAAGTTTTGTAATTATCTTTTTTTCTTTAGATAATCACAGTTTAATTATCAAAGTGTTAGAGCTCACAGTTTCATGCTTCACAATTCCAGTAAGTAGCTACTTCATGCATATGGTAATAGTATGTTGATTAAGTTAGCAGAAAGCATTGCCCTCTCATGGGCAGTAGAGACTAGCCAGAGACTCACATCCAGGTAACTTTCTGTCTAGATAGGGCTGTCTTAAGCTCGGGTGGTTGGAAGTGAGGGTGAAAAGTCAAGGCTACAAATGCAGAAAAGGATAGGTCTACCAAAAGATGGGTAGGGAAGAAAAAACTTGGATAATTCTGTAAAAAGGACAGGTGATGAGAAGTGAAGTTCTTTCATAAGAGAGTACCTGAACAGTAGTTTTCATCCCCAACCAAACTTCTCATAAAAGCAGGAGATGCCATGCCTAATATTTTATGAGCTATTGGAGATGCAGTGTCTGTGAATTATTGGACATGTTAGAAATATGGAAGAGGCATCAAAGTAAAGCAAGAGCAGGGCGCCACTGACCTAGAAGGTATCATTTTAGTATGAAGCATGAGCGAATTCTGCTTTTGCGCAATATTTTTCCTTCTCCAGTGGGAAAGAGAACAGGTTATTGGAGTTGGGTCTGGTTTTAATCATCGAATGGTATGTTAATTGAACGGCCATTCATGAAACACTAATCATTAAACCTTCCTTTAATTGAAAGGCCATATCATCATAAAGATTTACATCAAACGATGATAGCTGGCCAACATAAAGGAAGCGTATGTAGTACTTACTTATCTATAACTTAGCTATAAGGAAACTTGCCCTTTCCCCACTGTAGTGTAATCTCATAGTTGGTATATATAATTAGTGGGGTGGGTATTCGGTGTTCACCAAATCCTCCTGTTGTGGAGGGCTGCGCCCCTCACACCCCCTGCTAATTATATATACCAACTTCAAGATTGTACTGCAGTGGGGAAAGGGCAGGTTTCCTTATAGCTAAGTTACAGGTAAGTACTACATTATGCTTTCTTTATGTTGGTCAACTATCATCGTTCGAAGTAAATCTTTAAGATGATATGGCCTTTCAATTAAAGGAAGTTTTAATGATTAGTGGTCAGTGAATGGATGTTCAATGATTAAACATAAGGAATAAACTTGTCCTGGAAGCCAAAGAGTTCAAGTGGTAAAAATGTAGAAAAACACAAAAAACCCAAAAACTCAGCGTTTGAAGATTTAATCCAAAATGATACAAGAGCAGTAAAACAGCAAAGCTTTTGAGTGTAACTCTTTTCCAGTGGTTAATAAAAACTAATTGCACAGTCTCCATTTATATAAAACACCAGCCTATCAAAATTCAAATTAAAATCACATATGCTAATAAAAAATTTAGCAATCAGTACAATCAGCATATAATCAAATAAGTAATAATATAAATAATTATAACGGACAACCAGACAATAAATATTTTTACATATATATATATATATATATATATATATACTTACATACTTACATCTTCCTTATATAGCTTCCTTATAAGAATTCATGTTTAATTTTTAATACAGGTTTTATACTGTTCATATTATTCAAGGCAGGCAACATATCAGCTCTGAAACAGTTAATCCAGCTATATTCAGCTATTTCATTTCTAGTAATCAAATCACCCCCTCAAATACCTGGATATATTTTTTGAAGAACTCTAAACTTGAATTTATGGTCCCTGCCATAGACAAAAATGTGATTGCATAATGCATTAGTTTTGACCTCTCTGGACATCAGCGGTGGTGCAGCGGTAGCATTGTTGCCTCACAGCAAGAGGTTCTCCCATTTGATTCTCGGCTGGAGTGTGGGGAGTTCCTTCTGTGTGGAGGATGCATGTCCTCCCCGCAGTTGGGTGGGCATTTGAAAGACATGCGTAAATGGGTGTAAAGGTTGAACATCGAGCTGGCACCTTGGCATTCGTCAAAATCTACTGCCAATCGTTAGCGGACTGTAGTTCTGCTGTGGCGACCCCTAACTGGAAGAAGCCGAAAGACAACAACATTAGTTTTGACCTCTCTATGGATGTCTGATAGATGTGAACTAATCCTTTCTTTTAAATTCTAATTTGTTTTTTTTCCGATGTAAAAACTGTCGCAGGCAACACTGTTCGCAAAACAGACAACATTGCCAGTATAGCATGTGGCATAAACAGTAAACTCAAGATCATGCTTAGTAATAGGATGCTTAAAAGTAAGAGCCATATTGATTTCATTACAGAAGGCACAGTTATGATGAGGAGTATTACCTTTTTTTCTTAACTGTTGAATTATACAAGGCACCTAGGTATAAATCTTTATAATATGAATATTGTTTAAAATGTTTCTCTCTTTTAAGTATAAATCTAGGTATATCACCAATGATATTCCTAGTATCAGCATTTGACTGCAGTATTTCCCAATTTTTCTGTATAATCTGTCTTATCATATTGGTATGGCTATAATATTTAGTAACATATTGAAAATGGTCAACATAAAAACTACTATCAGCCCTATTAGTGTCCATATTGCCCTTAGCATAAACATAAGGCAATCTTAAACCTTTACATTCACTCAACACAGATTGTCTGATAGTCTGAATTAGCTCTGTATTATAACCCTTAGTACGAATGTCTCTTGCCATATTATTTAACTCTTGGAGAAAATTATCCTCACACATATTCAGTCTACTGACTTTTAACTACACTTCTATAAGTATGTCTTGGGTGCATGCTATTTGAGGGCAAATAATGGGTGGCCTAAACATCCTTCTTTTGAATCATCAGGAAAAAGAAATTCCGGGTAGCCAACACAGCAGACAACTGTAAAAATAAAATATTTTAATAACAACGAGAGCCTTGAGGGCTAATGAAAAAGTTTTTTTTTTTTCAGCTTTTATTTAGCCCTCAAGGCTCTCATCGTTATTAAAATATTTTATTTTTACAGTTGTCTGCTGTCTGCTGTGTTGGCTACCCAGAATTTCTTTTTCCTGTTGATTCTATTTTTGTTTCGGGACCTTTAGCAGTATAGAAGGGCATTGTTTTATTTTTATTTTGAATCATAGTATCAAATTTCTTCTTATTAAACATAATGGTTATATCAAGGAAGTTTATTTTTTCAGTAAAAAATATTAAATAAAAACTAAGAAAATCAGTAGTATTTTGTTGGTAAATAACAAACATATTAAGATTTTCTACATTGCCAGTCCAAATGAGAGGAATATCATCCACAAGTCGTTTGAAATATACTAAGTTCTCATTTGTAAAAGGTGCTGTCACATCATTATTAAATATATAATTTCCTCCCATCTAGATAACATTATAGGTTCATAGGTTCATACTAGGCTATCTGCCCTAGGGCATTTATAAGCCTAGCCAGAATGTGTTTGGCTTTCGCCACCCATTTTAAATTAATTTTGCTATGCCCTTTTTTTGAGGTTAGTATACTGTGCCTCTGTCTAACAGTGACACAGAAGTGATACCCGGGGTAAACCTACGATCTCCCATCCACTCATCAAGATTCCTCTTGAAGAGAGTCAATGAGGGATTCTGCCTAACCTGGACTGGGATTTTATTCCAGAGTGAAGGGACCCTCTGGGTTATGAATCTGTCCCTCCAGCATTTATTTCAGTGCTGAGGTTCAAGTCTCTCGAGCGTGTAGCTCGATAGGATTTGGATTTTCTGAGGTGCAGCATGTCCATTAATTCCAGGTTGGACATGGCTTTATACGTCAGGCACAGATCGCCTCTGAACAGGCGGTATGCCACTGAGTAGAGCTGGAGTTTCTTTAACCGGGCAGTATATGGCATCTGTTTGAGCCCTTTGATCCTCTTGGTGAGGTACTTTTGGGGTCTTTCCAGTTGCTGCAGGTGTCTGGTAAGGTACATCCCAAAAGGGGCATTGTACTCAATTATGGGCCTGATGAGGGATGAGTAAAGAGGCACGATGACCTCCCCGATCTAGATGTGAATCCCTTCATGATTAGGTGGGCTATATAAAATGTTTTTCTAACCACTTTGGCCACGTGGTTGTCAAATGAGAGATTGCTATCAACTTGGGTCCCCAGGTCCCTAATTACTTCTTCTGTACTTAATGGATTACCACCTATGTGGTAATTTGTGGGCACTTTGTTTTTGCCAAAGGGGATGACTATACACTTTTTGGCATTTAGCTTGAGTCCATGGCTCTGGCACCAGTTGTCTGTTTCTATGAGGCCCTTTTGGAGGATGCTTGTGTCGGCTGGAGAGTCGATTATGGCACCCAGTTTGCAGTCATCTGAGAACTTGGTCAGCCACAGTCCTTCCATGTTGGCCTGTACCTCCGAGAAATATATACTGAACAAGAGAGGTCCCAGGACTGAGCCTTGTGGGAAGCCACTTATAACTGGTTTGGAGTCTGACATGGCTCCAGCAATTCTAACCATGTGGGTTCTGTCCTTGAGCCAGTTTGCAACCCATCTAGTGACATAGGGGTTTATATTTAAGCTGGTGAGCTTATCTATAATGTCCGAGTGGGGTATTGTATCGAAGGCTTTTGTGAGGTCCAGGTAGGCTGTGTGGACCACCTTCCCCTCGTCAATGGCCTTGGTGACTGTTTCAAAGAAATCAACCAGGTTTAAGAGGCAGGATCTGCCCTTAACAAAGCCGAACTGGGTAGGATCCAGTGTCTGTAGGTCCCCAATATCTTTATTTATGAGGTCCATGATTATCCTTTCCATAGCTTTGCAGACCAAGCTAGTCAGGCTTATGGGGCGATAGTTTCCAGGATCTGTTGAGGCACCACCTTTGTGGAGAGGGACCACAGTTGCTGTACGCCACTCTTTGGGTACATATCCTGTAGTAAGGCTGAGATTGAACAGTAGTTTTATGTTTGGGTTTAGCTCTTCTTGGAGTTCATGTAGGACGCAGCCCGGGACACCGTCTGGTCCCATTGATGCTGTGCTTTTTGCTTTGGAGAGGCGGCTCTTACCTGAGCATCTGAGATGTCAGGGGGGCAGCACTCTGCTGGAATAGATATTTGCCCTTTTGGTGGGGGGGGGAGTTTGCACTGAACCTGTCAGCTAGGATGTTGGCAATGTCTGTGGGTTCGTTGTATTTTTTGTCATTTTGGACTAATTCTGAGCATATCTGGGAATTACCACGCAGGTTCCTAACATAACTAAAGAAAGCCTTGTGATTATCCTTAGTGTCCTGTGCAATTTTTCTCTCAAAGCTGGCCTTAGACGATTTTATGAGTGCCCGTAGTTTTTTGCTAATACTGATCAGAGATGCCTTCCCTTTTTGGAATTTTGCTCTATCATTTAGTAGCTTCCTCCTTCTATTGTATAGCTTGTTTATGGCTGGGGTCCACCAGACAGGACGTCTGCCTTTGGAGGATTGGGTCTTGGTTTTATTTGGGATCGCATGATCCATGCATTCCTGAAGGTGTTCATAGAATGCGTTTATAAAGGATTCTGCGGTCTGGGCTGTATTTTCCACAGGCCCGGGGCTTTGAAGGATTCCACCTCAGTTTTGAGGAGTGTGAAATTTGCTTTAGAGAAGTTTTTCACTGTGGTTTTCTGGGCAGGGTGGTGTCGGGATGTGAACATCCAGTGAGATTAGTTTATGGTCTGATCTTACCAGTGAGGGATACACTTCTGGTCTGGAGCATAGAGTCCCCATGTTGGTGATGATCAGGTCCAGTATGTTTTCCCCTCTTGTGGGAGTGGTAACAAGTTGTTCCATAGCATTTGAGTTTATAAATTCTAGGAACCTTTGGGCTAGGGTGTTGGAGCTAGAGTAATGCTCCCAGTCTATGTTTGGGTAGTTGAAGTTGCCCAATATAATGGTGTTTGGAGAGACCTTCATATTTTCCAGTGTTCTCATGAAGGCCGAGTGGGGTTCCTGGGTTAGGGAGGGTGGTCAGTAGCAGGCTATAAACTGGAAGGCAGTTTTACCCACTGTTAGTTGCACATGGATAGTCTCTGATGCTTCGTGCTGTGTCACCAACCTGGAGGTGTGGGTATCTTTGACGAATATTGATACTCCCCCTCCTTTTGTGGGTCGGTCCAAGTTTTGGGGCCAAAAAGCATGGTATGAGGTATAACCTGGTAGTGCTGGGGTGCTCTCGGGAGCCTTGAACCAGGTTTCTGTTACTGCACAGATATCGATTTTCTCCATGCTAAGGAGAGTTTCGAGTGCATGCATCTTGAGGTTTAAACTTCTGGCGTTGACTAGCATTACTCTTAGTTTCTTATCCCTTGATACCTATGGAGGTGGGTTTGTCTTTTGAGCCTTGCCTAAAAAAGGCACTATGGGGGTAGCAAGAGCCTTTTCCAATATCCGAAAGCCCAGGGATGACAGGTGCAAGCCGTCCCTAGCGAAGCATCGTGGCTTGTCGAGCATGTCATCCCAGGCTGACAGGCATTGGATCCCCTTTGAATGACACCAATAATTAAGCCAATTGTTGAAATTGATCATCTTGTCTTCATATTGTGGCATCATTCTTGGTGAGGGTAAGATGCTACTCAAGGTCAGGGTCATACCGGTCTGGGCCACATGCTCAGAGAGCTCCTCTATGTCTCTTTTCATGTAGTCCAGGGAGGTACATCTCCGGTCATTCACACCAGCATGGACAATGACTGAGTCATATTTGTACTTGCCTTGGAGTGACCTGAGTGCTTGTGTTATGTGGCGGATCCTAGCGCCCGACAGGCAGCTCACCGTGACCTTCTCCTTGTTCAGCCTTGTGAGCGGGACGTCAGTGTGCCTGATGATAGAGTCACCTATTACAAGTGTATCAGGTGTGTTGTTTAGCCTTAAGGGCTGTGATCGTTCGGCACACTGGCTTTGTGAGCTATGTGTTGCACGTGTTTTGTTTTGGGGTAGCGGTTGCTTGGGTGTCTGCTTTGGAGGTCTCTGCTGCTTAGGCATATTTTTATTTAGAGCCTCCGAGTATGTTTTTGTGTGTTTATGTGTTTGGTCTGCTGTCGTGGTAGGTCTATGTGAGACTGGAATTGTACTGAGTGTGGTTTCCTTCTCCTCCTGACTGGTTACGCCAGTACTGAGTTGAGAGAGCTTAGCCTCCAGTTTGGCTATATGGATGCATCTCTCACATGTGTTGGAATTTATTGGGAGGAGGAGAGGGTTGTCTGTGTACATGAGGCAGTTGTAACATTGCCTCAAGATTCCCAGATTCACCAGCTGGACCGGAGAGAAGATTGACAACTGACCTTTGGACATGCTAGAATAGTATTGGGAATTCCTTTATAATTGAAAAAAAAGGGCCAGTGGGGAACAAGGTACTCAAGAGGACTTTGTGAGAGTGTAGTGCTTTTAATTTTTTAGTGCTGACTTATATAATTGCTTTAGTGAGCAAGTGCCAGGTAACTTAAATGCAATGTGTTACAGGTAACTTAAATGCAAAAACGACAAACAGTAACTTTCTTTTAAGTGAAACAAGGAAATGAGTACAGTAAGCAATGCAGATATCACTAGGGATCCACAGAAGTGCTGAAAAGCCGCGTTTTAGGTGGTATTAGCGTTTCAGGGAAATAACAAGCAAACAAACAACACGCATACAAACAGAGCTAGATTCAGCAGGCCTGGATCTAGTCTATGCCTATTAGATTGCCTATTATCTAGTCTATTAGATTGGCATAATTATTGGCGACTGGGGTGCCAATGTCTAAACCCAATTGCTGGTGGAAAAATTCTTTATTAAATGTAAATATATTGTTATTCAATAAAACAACCAACATAGAATGCAACATTTCTACTTTAGTGGCTGAAAAGTCACTATGTGAACATAAATATTCTCTTATAGACTGCAAACCAAAATCATTAGATATAACTGTAAATAGTGATTTTATATCCATTGTGACTAAAATAAGCTCATTATTGTGATTATGATGAGAGCAATCATTAAGACAACTTAGACAACTTAGAAAATCATTTGTATCCTTCATAAAACTCTTACTATGACATAGGAAGGGAATTAACTGCTTTTCTAGATACTTAGATATAGCTGTAGTTATCCATCTATTACCAGACACAATAGATCTCATAGGTAGTGTAATTAAACTTTTATGAATCTTGGGCAAACCACAAATAATATGAATAGTAGAATTAGCTGTATATAAATAATTATACATTTTATTTATTTTTTATTTTAACATTTGTTTACCAGGAAAGTCTGACTTGGAACAAAGCCAATTTTCAGTGGAAGCCCGGGGAGAAATGCTCCAGATGCATGTCTGAAATGTGGGAGAAAACTGGAGCATCCAGAGGAAACCCACATGAATGCAGGGAGGATATGCAAACTCCACACAGAAGGCATTCCAGCCGAGAATCAAACCGGAGAACCTCTTGCTGTAAGGTGAAAACGCTACTGCTGCACCACTGCGCCGTCCATTTCATGGGTGATGGAACCTTCCATTAGCAAGTCATAATGGAAGGTTTTAATTTTACTCATGATAATATTAGCAAACATCCTATCAACTTTTTCAAAAGTATTTATATCAGATAATATATTATACATCCATTCATTGTAGGAATTGACATCCATAATAACATTGTAGGAATTGACATCCATAATAACAATCTGCCCTCCTTGATCTGATTATTTTATTACTATAGCCTTATTTGAACACAGGCTATGTGAAGTTTCCCTTTCATTATAGTTAAGATTATAAAACCTATTACCGTTGTTGCCTTTATAATATGAATCATAAATATCTTGTTCACACATACTTAAAAATGCTTCAATTGTAGGCACACTAATAGCAATAAATGTGCTAGGTCTGTTAAAACATTGATTAATCATTTGAGATCAATTCCTGTACAATAATTTTGAAATCAGTATTCCTTGCAAATAGTCTAAGTTTAGTGAAGGATTTGCTAATATTTTCTAAACTCAATGGTACAAAGATAAGACCCTTATCCAATAATAACAATTCAGTATCAGTAAAAGTACATTTGGACAAACTAACAACAGCTGAACAACAGTAATTATTTCCTCATCTGTTTGCTTCCTTTTGTAGGTCCTACCTGTGTGAAGGTTACTGATTCCATCTGTGTTGCTGTGGTTAGCCTGCTCCTTCGTTGTCTTGGTTCCTTCCTCTGGTCTTACTTCGCCCTCTTGATTGAGTCCATATCTGTATTAGCAGTCATAGATGGACACAAGAGAAACCTAAAAAAAACTATTGTTAATTCACTGCCACTATCAATAACTTCAATTGCTGAAGCTATATTAACTTCCAGCTTGATGAGGAATGTTCGCAGACTGTTCTACATTTGTAGAAACTACACTGAAGCTGTCCATATCACACATAGCTTCATTACATCTCACTGCATTGTTAGTCAACATAAAGGGAACGTAATGTAGAACTTACTTATTGGTAACTTAGCTATACGGAAACCTGCCCTTTCCCCACTGTAGTGCGATCTCGGAGTTAGTATATATAATTAGTGTGGGGGGTGCAGCCCCTTACATAAGGAGTGTCCAGTGTTCCCCCCCACACCTCCTGAGGCTGGGGAGAAGGTACGTGACTTACTAGCTGGTTCTACCTAAATTGTATTGCCCCCACATAAGGAGTGTCCAGTGTCCCCCCCCACACCTCCTGAGGCTGGTGAGAAGGTACGTGACTTACTAGCTGGTTCTACCTAAATTGTATTGCCCCCACATAAGGAGTATCCAGTGTCCCCCCCACACCTCCTGAGGCTGGTGAGAAGGTACGTGACTTACTAGCTGGTTCTACCTAAATTGTATTGCCCCCACATAAGGAGTGTCCAATGTCCCCCCCCCACACCTCCTGAGGCCGGTGAGAAGGTACGTGACTTACTAGCTGGTTCTACCTAAACTGTATTGCCCCCACATA